>NW_018020595.1:1122177-1432177 GCF_002006095.1 Pseudomyrmex gracilis
ATATGATTTATATGTAATAAAAAAAGAGTAATGCTAATGGTAATAAATAATATAATAATAAATTAGAATATATATATATAAACTTATACCGTTAATATTACCGTAAATACATTGATAATAACAATACATTTAAAATCTGCAACTTGTAATGAATTTTTGGCACGCGAAAAGATCTTGTAAGATAGGAGAGGCTATTCCTGCTGCTTTACTATGTATTTCCTCTCTCTTAGTTTGTAACACATATATAACAATTTTTTTCTTGCTCTATAAAGTATATTGTATATTACTTTTATTGATAACTCATAAATGAATTATAAATGGTTACACGGCAAGAAAAATAAACATGTGAATATTTACGACCACTCGTTATATATTTGCCTCTCTCGTTCGACCGGAATTCCTATTGTAATTTTTACGCATGCGTTATAAATCTTTGAATCGAAATTGTTACAGAATAAGGGGGCAGGAAGCGTAGATTTATTGTGTATAAATTGTCTAATTTATTACATTAATTAAATATAAGTAATTTTGTTGAAAATATTTTTCCTTAATATTGCATATAAAATTTTTCTTAGTTGGATATATTTACGTTAATATTTCAATACATTTTTTATTATATACTTCTATACTCAGTAGATATGTCACTAACATTACTTGCGAAGTGGTTACTCATATATTGCAAAAATGTTATGTGAGTACTTATACGCGGCATAAAAAATGACCGACGTACGCAATGACAAGTCTGACAAAATGAATGAGATAATAGATATGAAATGCAAGTTTTTATCGGAATGCACTTTACCAGACGATAAGGAAATTATTCCGATAAAAGTATGTTCCGAGTCCAAGTTGGAAAAAAAATATAAGCTACGATGATATGTGCGGATCTTGGAAATTTGTCAATTTATTGTTACGCAGCCAATATGCGTTTATTTATCTTTAAAACTTGATAATGTTTGAAGATATAATTTACATGACAAAACAATGAGACAAATTAATTATGTTATTTCTCGGTAAAATCATCTACTTTTATCAATATAATACGTAACGAATAAAAACAAAGTACATGTACTTTTACCGCACTTGTATTAAATTTCTCTCATATTGTAACGAACACGTGCACTGTCCTTTTTTTTAGATGAAAAGATTTTGTAATTATAAAAAAATATATCATACAAAGGTGAAAGTAAAGAAATATTGTTAAATCATTATAATGTTGTGTCGTTTAGCGACCGGTTAATAATGAATACACGTTACAAGAGACATTTATATTTATTTAAAAAAAAACCAATACGTAGTTTTTGCAAAATATATACTTATACTTATATATATCTATAAAATAGTAGATCTCACGCAAAAAAAAAAGATAATACAGCACAAACTAACGTAAAGCGCATTACAAAGTTCTACGTTTTCCAATAGTTAGTCGAACTTCTCACATTCTTCACAATTCCAATCAATTTCCTTTGTTTTCTCTTTCATTTGCTTGTAGATATTGTAGAAGACGATTGGTAACCATAATCCCGATTTTCTTCCAGTGAAGAGTCGGATTCAATTGTATTGTCAAAAGTTTCATTCCACCATTGATTGTTCTTTCGTACCTCATTTGTTAAGTATTTCATCTTGGGAAACCAGCAAGAGTCACCGCACTTTGATGTACGTCGAACAGTTTTACATTTCTACAAATAAAAAACATCAAGTAATTTTTTTGTCGTCCTCTTTTTGACGTATACTCACCTTGCACAAATTCGTATAGTTTATAGTTGAAAGTAGACCCGTGTTTGCATTCTGACGCACCACAACTGACGGCGAGATATAACCGTTTGTATGCGAATTCTTAAAACTTCTAATAACTACTTGTCTATACGGTCTTTTTAGTTTCTGTGTCAATAAATGATTAATTCGTTTCAACTTCCTGATTTTAATTAATAGAGCTCTAAAAATATACATACATGACGTATAATATCTAAGTAAAAAAATAGAAAGACATATAAAAAGAATATTTTTTTATTATAAGAGTAAGTACTGTGAAAAAGATTTTTCTAAAAATCTAAATTTCTTCCAGAAAAATATCTATAAAACTACTGAATATACTGGTCTTACTTTTTCTCGAATGCGAGCTGCATTAACAGTTGGTGCTTATTTTCCAGGTTTTTCGCTAATGTCTCGCTATAGTTTTTCTGTTGTTCCAGACACTCACGAATGCATGAAATTATACATTGAGATTCTTTGCAGAGTTCCGATCTGCTCACAGCTGTTTCTGTCAAATCAGCTGACATGTATGTTAGAGATTGTTCTTTCAAATGACATTCTTTTTTCAGTTCGAGTAAGGACTTGCGTGAGTCTTGTAACTAATATAAAACAAACAAGTAATTTATTGATTACGCATTATTGATGTGATAATTAGAAAAATATATTCAAATTGCTATTCCTCTCGAGAACATTACTATCTTATTCGAATATTAAAATATAACCGAGTGTATCGTACCTCAGTTATATAAGTTGAAATATTTTGTTCAAGTAAAGTTTTCTGTTGGCACAAATGATAATTGTCGTTCATATATTCCTGGAGTTGTTTAATCAAATCACAGTTCACATTTTCAGCTTTTATTAATTCTTCTTTTTCTTTCTCAAGCTAAAACACAAAAAGTTAATTATTTAAATATTTGTTTCTATTTATCTTTTTATATCCATTAAATTATATATTTTTAATGTAAAGTTAACATATATGTATATACATACATCTCGACGTATAGTATCCAAATAATCAGCGTAACATTTACATTTATCTACTGCTTGACAAAGTTCAATATTTTTTGATGCGAGGTTGCTTTTAGTTTCTTTCAATTCTTTACTTAATTTGTTTACTAAATCACGAAGATCACTCGCTTCATTTTGTAGTAATACAATTTTAGAACAATGATCTTTTTCCTAAAAAAAATAAATAACGATACACACACATATATGTAATATAATTAATTTGCATAAGAACAAATGTATTACCATAATCATTAATGATTCTTGCGAATCAGCCTCTCGTTTTGTTGCTGATATCAGTTGTTTCCGAACTTTATTAAAATTATCAGTTACTCGTTGATAATCACCTTCGGTCTGACATAATTTAAAAAGTGTCTGTTTGAGCTAAAGAAATTGAGAAGAAAAGTGTTATCATAAAACATTGTTAACAAATGTAAGATATTGTACATATTTATATACAAGTTACTTTTGCTTTCAGTTGATAAATATCATCCTTAGCTCGAGCTTCAATAATATCATTCTGCTTTCTTAATATAGAATTCTCATTCTGTATATATGAAAACAGACGTAATTAATAAGTCAATATACACATATCGCACGTTTTTTTCTATACAAATTTTTTTATGTAAATACCTTTAGTAACTCATAATCGGCTTCTAATTTAACCATATTATCTGATTTTTCTTGCAGTAGAATTTTCAAAGAATGTATTCGATCGTACAGACTAATTAGTGCCACATTATGCTCTGATATACTTAAATTCTCCTCTGTCTGTTGGTTTATTGTAAATAATCTTTTCCGAAGTACTTCAAGTTCATAAGATTGTTCTCGAATTATTTTTTCGCTACTATTAATTCTGTCATTTAAATTTTTGATCTACAAAGAAGTTTTTACTGGAGTTTTTACTCTACTAAAGTTCTTTCTATAAAAATAAATAGAACAATGAAAAAGTTCGGAGAGAGACAGAAAATTTAAACATAGTTACTTCTTTCTCTCCGTCTTCCAGTTTTAATAAAAGTTTTTCGTATTCGGTTTCTGTTTGCTTAATATGTTCCAATTGTATCAGATTATCAGTTTCTGATATGTAACATTGTATTGCACACGACTTTGTATATTTGCTTGCAGAGAAGTTCTTTACCTTCATATGTAATTCCTGGAAGTCTTTTACATGATCATGTATTTGTTCCTGAAAAAATTGAACAATATAAATTTTTTATTAAAAATTAATTGATAAAACAAATATACTTTTACATAAAAATAAACACACACACAATAACATTTTGAAATATATATTAAAAAATTTAAATTATTTAAATTATTAAATTTATTAAAATACTTAAACAATTAACTTTTTCTATATCAAAACAACATTATCACTATTATAAAAAGTATGATAATTCTATTTACATGCACATTTATTTATTGAAAGTATACAATTTTTATAATTCTACCTTATTAAAGTTGAAGAGTAAATTATGTACGTATACATATATACATATTATTTCTATACATACACCATACCTGTATTACTTTTAAAACTGAGAAATATAATGAATGCATTGTAGTAGCGATTAAATATTTGTCGTATTCCAGACAACGTATTCTTTTCTGTAGACTATCAATAGCATCTCGTTGCAAATCCAATAGCAAGTCCTGATTAGTTGCCTTCAAATTTAAGAATTTATCTCAACAATGTGCTCAGCATTGTGTTAATTAAGTTAATCAATAACTTTTAATATTGATATAAATAATTTAGAATTACCTCTGTAAAACAATCATTATATTGATCTTGTATCTCATCAATGCACATCACTAGTCGGCGAATAGTTTCATCTTTCTCACAAAGCTGTAAAAATACTCTCTTATTTAAATGCACATTATCAAGTTTGATATTTACAATCAATCAGGTTTGATATTTATATAATTTTATTACATAAAAGAACACTCACGTATAAAGTTTGTGTTATTTTGTATTGTTAATTGCATAACACAACAAAATCATTTGGAGCATTTGTTAATCCAGATATAACATTCGGGTTCAATCACTTCAATAGCACACAAACTTTTTGAAAATTGTAATAAGCATACATCATGCATAATGCTTGTTATTTTCATTATATTTATAACATTGTAAGTGTAAAAAAATTAAAGGCAGAGAAATACAATAGTCCATATATTTTTGCAAAAACAGAATTTTTTAATAATCACTGATTGCCATTATTTACAATTATATTTCAGCGCATATAAGAGAGCCGAATAACAATTTAGTCTATTTACATAATTCACATTTTAAACATCATGCACATTTCTATGACTAAAAACTGAAGATGATATCGAAGACCTCAGCTCACTCACGTCAGTCATCGTTTTATGACTCATTTGATCCAAACTTCTTTTAGCTTCCACAACGGCATTTTGTAAATGGCCGATAGTTTGACTTTGAAGTTCATTCTGCAGGAATGCAGAACAACATTGCAACTCATATCTTACTAATAATAAGTAATTTAATAATAGAAAAGAGAGACAAACCTGTTTCAATAATTCATTCTTTTCTTTTTCATATTGAGCTATAGTGAGACTTTGCTTTTCAATCTGTAAAAAGATTAATTTCTGTTTTAAAGTACTAAGTATAGATATACATACCTCTCTCTCTGAACTCTCTTCGCTTTAAGCAAATAGATAAAATTTTGTACATGCGTTTATTTAAAATATCATTTAACATACACAATATATGTAACACGGATCTTACTTTCGCTTATCATGAAGTATAATTATTGAATATTTACCTTATCTTGTAGTTTCTCATGCGAACCTTTTACTATCTTACTTTTGCTTATCGTGAAGTATAATTATTGAATATTTACCTTATCTTGTAGTTTCTCATGCAAATCTTTTACTTCAGCTTGGCTCATCGTTAAAGAGTCTCTTTGTATTCGTATAACTTCTTCCAAATTTTCTAACTGAGTACACAAACAGTTTCGGTTATTAAATTTTACAAATAATATACGCATACACACACGATATTCAAACTATAAATTTTGAAAAGTAACTAGATTACATAAAAGCAATGAAACTTACAAGTTTTTCTTTGGAATATACAGCATTTTTAAGTTTGCTTAACTCTTGAGAGCATATATCTAATTGCTTTCTACAATTTTTTAATGAATCTATTAACGTCATAGCAGACTTTGCAGAAAAGGAGGAAGGAAGTAATTCTTCATGTATCTGTAAAGAGATTTTAATAAACTTTCCAAGTGTTAATTCTTTCCTAATCGTGAATAAAATAGAAGTTTGAAGGATGATACGCACTAGTCTCTTAAGCAAGTCTCCCAAATCCTGAACAGCCAAATTTGCAGATTGCACCGAGTCTTCCACAGTTTTGAATAAAGGAGATATGTTCTGTGAACCAAGAAAGAACAAAATATCATATATAACAAACATAAATTTAAGTATTTCTCATTATAAATTCACACATGTATTATGAATTATTATTTACCTCATGTTTGAATGGATATTCACAACACAAAAATGTTGATTCTGCGCCACAGTCCGCACGCTTTATAATAAAACAAAGTTTCAAAAAGACGAGTATACAAAATACATTCGTATTTCTAAAAACATTGCAGTATACTTACAACAGCATTTGCGACTTCTGTAGATTTCTTAATATTTGCTACATTATGTAAACTTTTTCTTAACTCATTCTCTATCTCTGTTTGTGTCTTAATCTAGAAACCAAACGTTTTAATATATTAATGCTTGTGTAATTGTTAATTTATAAGTATATGTATATAAGAAGTCAATGTTTATACAATATTTTCCAGTTCTACTATCTTCTTTTTTAGTTCCATGCATTCTTTCCTGTGTAATCGTCCACTATTTTCTATCTCCGTTTGAAAAGCACTCAACTGTTTCTCCTTAAAATCAATATTATTTTTTAAAAGCTTATTTGATTCTTCCTTACATTGCACCTGTTTCAAAACAATGTTAAACTTCATAATAAAAATATAAAATTGTTTACTTAATTGCATAATGCTTAATTACCTCTTGCTGCAATTTTTTAATTTGATTTTCCAAATCAGTTACATGATTTTTCCATTTATTCAATCTTTCATCATATTTCATCTGACAAGTTTGCTACAAAAATATGTATTTATTTTTAAGATATGTGGATTAGTTTTATATAAATTACTAACACCTTATTTTTGCAATAAAACAAAAATAAAGAATTTACATTTATGTACCTGCATCATATTGAGTTTTAGGTCATCATATTCTTTTTGTAATTTATGTAAATCCTTTTTCGTTTTTATTATATCATTTTCTTTCTGTAAAACAGAATATTTATATATACAATAAAGAAATACGAATATTTGCATACACCTATCATATTTTTAATTTAATACCTGATTGTCACAGATATGATAAGACTGCTCCTAATGAAATAATAATCAGTATGTTAATCATTGTATATAGTTTATATTACATTTATATTACGTTAAATTGTTAATGTAAATAAATGTTAATGTAATGTAAATAAAAAACACTCGATATAAACGATAATAACCTTATCGTCCTGTTTCGTAGAAAGAAAAGTTTCTAATACATCTTGCATTTTCGTATGTGCACAGTCAATTTCTTCTTCAAATTTGGCTAATTTGCTTTCTCTTTCACAGAATATTGTTTTTGCGATTTCGTTGTTTAACAGCTACAAATAAGTAATTAAAAATATATAGCGGATATTTTTAACTTTATAAATAAGATACATAATTATGTTTCAATACTCACTACTTCACTGGCTTTTTTCTGTAAATCCTTTAAAGAATAATCTATAGCACATAACTGACTTCTTAATCCCTTTAGTTCTGACGTCATGCAATCACCCTGTAAGACAATATTTACGTTATGTTTTTGATATAATCTCGAAATACCAAAAGTTTCTAAATTATAGAAATAATGATTTTTTTTCCAAAACTAACCAGAGTGTGAAATAATTGCAAATTAGTTACTATTTGCTCAACTTCTTCCATTATTGTATTTAATGAGTCATTGTTGACATATACTCCAGTATATCCACATTCATTGCGTTCCTAAAATTCATTTCAAGCGTCGCATAAGATAAAAAGAACTTGATAAAACTTTTAAAATAGATTTTTAACAAATATATATATATATTTTTTCCAAACCTGTGTATTTTCCTGCATACTTTTAATGCAACGTGACAATTCTGATTCGGCATGATTAATTTTATTCTTTAAATCTTTCAGCTTAAACTTGCTATTTATAATTTTATCGCTATATTTTAATCTTTCTTCCTCCTAACATAACAAAACAAATATTTATAAATATTTAATATTATATATTTAAAAATATATAATATTCACTTAATATTCAATTAATATAAGCGCATAAAACGTTAATCCGTATATAACTAGACGCAATTTTTACTTGTAATTCTACTGTGTTGATTGTTTCTATTAATCCTTCTCGCGTTCTTGTTAAATAATTTTGCACATTAGTAACCATCTTGCTCAGTTCTTCATACTAAAAGTATATATTAAATTGAAGAGGTTTAATCGTTACTTCTATTATATATATATTAATGTACTCAATCATATAAACATACGCTTTGGTGTCGTGAATTAAATGTAGAGACAACTGTATTTATTTCCTCTCGAATATCCTCTGTTGCTGCTTGGGCTTCCACAGTGCACATTCTGAATTCATCCATCAACTTGAATTGTCGTGCACTAGACTAGCAACCAATATAGTAATTATAATATTACAGTCTATTTTACACAATAGAATAAAAGATAACAATAATACATCGAAGTATAATACAATAAAAAATATAACTAATCTTACTTTAAGGTTCTTAGAATCTTTGCACTCGCACTGGTTTTCTTCTTTTTTTATCTATAGAAAAAGAGAAAAAATAATTTAATAACAAATCTTTTAAGGTGTCGATTGAACAAAACATTTTGAACATTTATTATATTCATTAAATGTTCACAAAATT
Source organism: Pseudomyrmex gracilis (assembly GCF_002006095.1). Lineage (NCBI taxonomy): Eukaryota > Metazoa > Arthropoda > Insecta > Hymenoptera > Formicidae > Pseudomyrmex > Pseudomyrmex gracilis. The sequence continues at coordinate 1,130,954 of NW_018020595.1, forward strand.
ATAAACAAACATTCTTTATTTCTATATCATACACTCACCATACAATCGAAAAGACTAATCTCTTTTTCTCTCTCCGAATACATACGAGTAATAATTTCAATACAATTAACCAACTTGTCCGAGATACCAGTTTCACAAAAAATATTTTTATTTGTGCAACTGGTAGACATGGCGCAATCATTTATCTAAAAAATATATTGTTTAGAAAGAATTACATTACAATGTATGAATTCAAAGCATGTATTTCTCTCTATATAATTTGATATTTACGTCATTATTTGTGACAGCCAATTTTTTCATGAATTTTTCCAGTTCACACTTTAAATCAGTCAAAATTTCACATTCTTTCTGCACATGTATTTTTGTACTATTCAAAAATAATATAAATTCATCCTAAAAATTACAAAATTACTAATAACAATTATATCAAGCAAAAGAGTTTTCTTTCTATATTTATATATGTACGTTTGTAAAACAATATATTTGCCAATGTTATATAATAAAAATATATCAAAACAAACCTTTCTAGAATGTGAGGTATCTGTCAGAGGATATTTCTGGAAACGAAAAAAAAAAAATATTGTCATTTCATTATTATATTAGATACACGTTTAACATTTTATTTAACTGACCTCTAAACAGTTGTTTGTGTCATTGCAGACTTTCCTTGAAGGCGTATCCTAAAATTATACCAAATAAAGTATAAACATAGATCAAATTACCGGTAAATTATAATATAATTGTATAAAATTATCGTAATATAAAAGCATCTTTTATTGCAAGAAAGCTGATGCAGAATTTATATTAATTTCATAAACGAGGCAATCATGTTGATGTATATATTTTTCCGTTTTTTATAGATAATATTAGGACAAGCTTACTTTGTTAATATAAAAGAAAATTTCAACAACATGGAAGTATACTTATCACAAATGTATATTTAAAAAAGTTCATAAACTCATATTCATTAAAAGTCTAAATATCTAGTACGATTTATTCATTGAGAGGGCTACAGAATCACACACTGCATTAAGTGCTATCTTTACACGGAAGTGATAATTTTCTAGCAGTCTGTAAAATTTTCTTATCAAGTTTTTTAAAATATTTATATTGACTAGCTTGAATATCAATTTGAGCGTGACTCTGTAAATTAAGCGATTTGTTCGGCAACTTTCCATTAATCATTGATAAGCCTTGTTTTTCACAGTGTAATACGCTCTGAGAGCCTTCGAGTCGAAATGACACGTCATTCTTTCGTTGTTTAGATACACGCAGATTCGACACTGATAATTGTTCAGGGGGTTCATGTGAAGATTCCATTTTAGTCACAGAAGCGATATGATCGCAGAAATTATGGGCGCGAGAACAGAAGATAGAGGGAATTTTCTATAAACGTATAAAATAATGAGTTTATACATTTAAAGACTTTACAAAATTTCATGAAATACCTCTAAAGTTGCTTGCTGCAGTTCTTTCCGCATTTCTCTGATCAAGTCGTCCTTCAACATATTTCCAATACTTGCATGATAATTTTGTTTTTCCAATGTAGCTATCTCTGTTGTTAGTGTATCTCGTGTTTCTGCTGTTTCCTGAAATAATGATACGACATATGTTAAGAACATAATATTAAGTATATGTAAAAAATTTGTGTATTAAAACATTAAAAACCATTTTTTAATGTACCAACTTTTTCAAGACACGTCAATTTATCCTCCAATTGCTGCACTTTCTTACATTTTTCTTCCAGTTGTAATTGTAGAGTGTTTCTACCAATATTATTTTCATAAGTACATATCATAAGCTTGGATTCAACATTCTGGAGCTGTCGACGTAAGTTTTTGTTTTCCATATCTTTTGCATTTAATACACTTTCCAGAATGTCAGGTGTTAAGATAATCTGAACAGCAACATAAGTTTTAAGAGAGTCTCTCGATTCAGTATTGAAAAGCATGAACTAATTATCTTGCTCTTGTACAAAATACTTGTATAATTCAGAACATTTAAAAACGATTATTATTATAATAGAATGGTCTTTTTTTATAACTTATATACATATGGTACAACATGATTGCCTCCAAATTATAATTATTATAACAATTGAAAGAGAAACAAATATTTACAATTATCAAATATATTTGTACTTACCTCACAATCTTGATCAGAAGCAATCATTGGACAAGTATTAACTTGATTTGATTGTTTAGTATGTTCCTTCAGCTTTTCGTAAAAGCACTGAAGTCTAGAGACATATTTCTTCATAGTCTCATCCTTGACTAATAATTCTGTTTTGAGATCTTCTATTTTTCTTTCCAGTTCCACTTGACAACTAAAACAAATAAAGGTAAAAAACTTTAGAAACTTCAATACATTATCTTCTTTAGTACAATAAAGAAAATTGTTTTTATAAAAATAAAAAAACTCAATATTTTAAGATTTTGTACATATTACCTAATCATTTTGTTTTCATTTTGTTGAAGTTGTTCTACTTGCAAACTCAAGGATTTTATATACTCAGTCTCTGTCTGTTCCTGATTTGAAGATACATTATTGACAATCATATTTATACAATGTATTAAAGAATAATTATATATTATATAACCACGCTGTTAGTACTGCACTTAGAAATATAATACTCCAATAAAATAAAAACTGTTAATTTATTCAGCACATATTTTTACGCATATTTGTGTATAATAATTAAATTTAACACAGAGTGTAGGGATGAACAAAAGAAGAAAGCTTTCAGTTTGCTTAGTTGATGCATTACATCATATGCTTTTGCTCAAAATGTTTGGATAATTTGCATTTTGAAGTTTACTATGTTCTATATTCAAAATAAGTCTGAGCTTTTCAGTCGTGTGTGCACATATATTTACCTGACCACACATACAGCTGTAATAAAACAAAGCTTAGTACATAGTTTTTTTGTAAAAATATTTAAAATAGTATACAATAAGCTTACTCTAATGGAATTGGAATATCCTCAGGCTGAATCTCAAAGAATGTAATACCCTCAAGACTCCAAACATTCTGTCTGCGTGCACGTCGAATCACTTCTAATAATCCTCTAATATCACTTTGTAGATATTCAATTTTTTGTTGTAAATATTTCTCATCCTTTTCCAACTGACTGACACGATTTGAAAGAGAATTTAAGGCCTGTAATTTAGAGACCCATAACAATAAACTCTCTTGTAAAATGTCATAAAAATAAGATATAACCTAAACTATGATATACCTCTTCAGATTGGTTAGATCTTGTGAAATTATCCATCATCTGTGATGATTGTTTTAATTTATCTTCTAATAATTTAACTTTATTACTGGCAGCTTGCTCCAAATCTTCTACCGTATGTACCAGCATTATATTTTGTTCCCCCAAATCCTTAATCCAATCGCTCATTATCTGCAGTTTCATCTGCAAGATACAAAACCTTTTGTTAGAAAAATAAAAAAACAACACACAAGCGAATATTTTCAGGCTGAAATCCTATTTGTTTAAAAAATCATCGATAAGATCGCAGAATCGAGCGCAAAATATGAAACAAACGTTCCATATTTTGAAAACGGAACTTTACAATGAGGTAATGTAATAAATGCTCACTGAAACTCGGTCTGACTCGCTGTCAGATTCTCGATCAATTTGTTCGATGCGACTTTCGTACAATTTGCGAAACTTGTCGAGAATACGTAGACCCTCAGTTTCGCCGCATGGTTCGCCAATGTTGTCATCGGTCGCTTGGCAGTTATGATCTTGTTTAGGTTTAGGTACCGCTAAAACGTCATTCGTATCCGTGGAACACAAGCTGGCACTAACGGAGTACATCGCTTCGCGAACACACAATTGGGTATTTATAAAATATTATATAGGGTTTCCCTACACCCCCGTTCTCCGACAAACACACGATACGTACTTCAAGTAAACACCGATATACTACTATCTCGTCATCTTAACGAATCTTTAGTAATTGAGAATTCGTTACTCTAACACACATTTGAATCTCAAAACCTATCCTCTTTCCGATTCGAACGTGTCAAATATGGAACACGGCCATCCAAGGGCCGTCGTAAACAAAATTACTTCCTTCTAGAAAGCAAAACTGTTCCAAAACATATGTTACTTAAGGTGCGATCACATGCAATCCGACAACTCGAACGAAAAAATATAACCGCACCCTTCCGCCGAGTACACATGTAAGCGTTTATCGAAAAACTCCAGACAAATTCCCTATTCGAATTAGTTTGAATTTCGAAGATTTTGGAACGCATCTCCTTGGGATTTGTCAGCGCGACGCGCGCACGACCGATGCGCTCGTGAACGTTGAATATCCAATAGGATTGTTTGTTTTTGCAGGGACAAAAATACGAGTCCACACTGACGCATCTATTACTGCACCCGTCCGTGAGGGTCCCGGTGGCGAGTCGGCGTGCGATGAGTCCATCACAATCCGTAGTGGAAGTTGGCGGAAGCGCCGAGCAAAAAGGATTCCAGAGGGTTTCTAGACACCGAACGCCTTGACAAAAACCGCAGGATTTAAGATACAGTTTATAATACCAAGCAAGGTTTAAATGTACGACGAGAATGGGATTGTGTCACGGCAATGACGAACCGCGTTACGAGTTTCAATCGCGGTCGACTGTGTAATAATTCAAGTAGAGCTGCAAAGCCGCGCGCGCGGAAAGAAGGTGCACGACCGGCGCAAACGCGGCTTCGAGGCGTTGCCTTCTGGTTCTCTGTCGATTGCGGGATAAACGTGATCTTCCGAAAGCTCCCGTCCCCGACGTGAGAGTCGTGACGTGAGAATCGTCGTGATCTCACGTGGGTTCTGCATCGAAGCCTCGCAAGCTGTTTGGCGAGCTGTTTCGCCGACATGAGTCAGACGTGCGAACGAGCGGGTTGTCGCATCATCACAAGTCGTCAGACCAACAGTTCCGTCAGCTGATTGTTATTAAACAACGAAATGCGTGGCAGCGGGCGTCCCGTTTGTCTAGCCACACACACAACACACAGATCGCGCATCACGGTTCTTGATTATCGCGGCCTGATTCCTCCGTATTTACATTAAGACTGATTGCGAACCGCGCACGAGTGGAAACGGTGTGCTGAAACTGGCTTAAATTTTCATGGAAACATGGGGAACAAAAATAGCTGCTGTGTCTATTCCAGTCCGCAAGTCGAACGCAAGGTGATAGGGTCGGAGATTCACACTACGCGTAACTTGGACGAACATTTGCCAGAGGGTGGGATTAGCGTTAATAATTTACAACATATCAGTGAACGTGAGCCTGAGGACTGGGACTCGGATCCATCGTTGCATCCATGTGCGGGAACCATTTTTATGGAGCGTTCCAAACAAGCCATAGAGAGTGAGTATTTCTCTGGAACAATATTGCAAAAGAAAGTTAAATTCTGATGAATACACAAAATTACCTGAGCTTCTTTTTGTTTTATTATTTTGCTTCTAGATGGAATGGTAAGAAAAAAGAGTCAACATCAGATAGCGGACACAAGGCCTTTGAAAAAAAGTAGCAGCTGCAGTACAATATATTTGGATGACAGCACAGTTTCACAACCTAATTTGAAAAATACTGTCAAGTGTGTTGCCTTAGCTGTTTATTACCATATTAAGAATAGAACTTCACAGCGACAGATTGATATATTTGATGAGAAACTACATCCATTAACGGTAAAAGAATTTGCAAAAAGATATTCACTAAATACATATGCAGTACGTATGTAAATACTGTGTATATATCTCTTTCAGAGGGATGGGGTTTCAGACGATTATGATAAACATAATCCAGAACACAAACAGATATATAAATTTATAAGGACTCTGTTTAACGCCGCTCAGCTTACAGCTGAATGTGCCATTATAACATTGGTTTATCTTGAACGCCTACTTACCTATGCAGAAATAGACATAACACCAGCTAATTGGAAACGGATAGTATTAGGAGCTATTTTATTGGCGTCTAAAGTTTGGGACGATCAGGCGGTATGGAATGTAGATTATTGTCAAATACTGAAAGACATTACAGTGGAAGACATGTGAGTTATATTATTACATTTTCTGTAATTGATACAAAAATTACTGAACACATGCTTGTTGCGTCTTACTTTGCAAAAAATATTATAGAAAATATAATTTTATTCTTTTTTCATTTAGGAACGAATTAGAAAGACAGTTTCTAGAGATGCTACAATTCAACATAAATGTTCCTTCGAGTGTATATGCCAAATATTATTTCGACCTTCGTACACTTGCGGAAGCAAATGAATTAACATTCCCTAGTGAACCTCTTAGTAAGGAAAAAGCACAGAAACTTGAAGCAATGTCCAGAGTTTATGAAGATAAAGTCACAGCGGAAGCTCTACGTACTGGTATTAAAAAATGGTCCAGCTTAGACAACGTATGCATAGGCGGACCTAGACGTAGCATCGCTATTTTATCTTAAATACATATGTATATGGATATGTGTAGACCAATACCAAACAGACGCAAGATTAACTTTGTTCAGGTCTTAAACAGAGGTATGTGGAATTTGCAGGAACCATAATTGTTACCGATCAATTTTAATCATTATGGGAAAAAAGAAATATATCTATTTAATTATTATAGCATATTTGATGTATATTGTATATATCTTTATAAACTGTTTTTTATATCATCCAAGCTAAACGCAAAAATAATCACGTGTATACCGTGCGTGTATTGTTGAAGTGTAATAGAAAATTTTCCATCGCAGATTTGGTTTGCAATAACATAATCTCAAATTCGATCGTTATATACGTATATTTTGTGGAAAATTAGATATATATATTTTTTAAGTTATATTTCTTATAATGCATTGTTCTTGTTATTAGCATTAAAGGACCGAGGAAAGCACTTAACACATTGTTGACCGGCAATTTTACTGAAAATTTATCTCATGTCACCGGCTATTATTTCGTAATTGGAAGTAAAAGTAAAACAATAAAAATAAATTATTTTATTTAATTTTATTTTTATTTTTTTTTTTAACGCATCACGAGTTAACTCGTGACCGGTCAGCAACGTTCGGCCATAAAAACACGAGTTAACTCGTGACCGGTCAACAATGTGTTAATAGAAAAAACATTCCAAATTAGGTTTTGTTTTTCTCAATTAAAAGACTCACACTATTTTGCTTTTAGCTGTTCTATCATTAATGATAGAAAACTAAAAATTATTACGTACTCTTCAAAAAGTTATACACACTCTTCGGTTTATCAATTAATGTTAATGATATATTTCTGTTGCTCCTACAAAACAACTACTCTGTCCGAGATCTTGTAATGTGAATGTAACAAAACCATATGAAAATGAAGCAAAGGGTAAAGTAAATCGAGATTTAGTAGTAGTATTACTATAGTTCTTATATGAAAAATAACTTTCTGATATTATATTGAAAGATTGTATTTATTATCCAAAGCATTTTATATATTGACTGAATTTAATAAGAATCAAACTCTTACGGTTGATTTTTCTTAATGATATTTTAAAATACGAAAATGATATACAAGCTAAAATTATTGGTATTTGATATGTAATGCATGATTCATTAAAATGCACTCAAATTAAAATTTTGCAAGCCAAAACTGTAATGCATATTATACATGGTCTGGTTTTCTACTTTGTTTAGATGTATTGTATAGTTTGAAATCAAATAGAACTCGTAATTGTTGTACATTGGTGTGTAACAACATGGCGTGTATTAATTTGTAACAAGTCATATACAGATGATAAATTTATGATAAATTTTTTGTCACATAAATAACGAGAACACCATTTACACGTAACTATGTAACATTGTAAACATTAACGAGTTAGTTCTTATAGCTTGTTAGGAATGAAAGATATAAAATTCGTCTGATAATATCGCTTTTGTACCGGCGCTACTTTCATGAATTTATATCTTTAACCAATATACAAGGTAAAGATAAATCACTGAAAATACCAAAATTAATTTTTTTACAATAAATTTATATTTATTTCGTCGATGCTTAATACGAAATAATTATAAATAGTACGGCTCATTATTTATAGAGAAACTATTAGAAGAGAAATTGAGTCAAATTTTTGCTTGTTTATTTTCACTTCTTTTCATAACTGTTGCGATGTGGATATTTTATACACACGCCGAGTTGAATAATTCTTCATTAATTTTATATTTTGCATGCGTCACGAAGTAATTATTATTCATGTAGCCATGTAACGTGCTGCGAACAATGTTATGAAAGATATGTTATGATAAGATTTAAATATGACAGTTACATACAAAAATTAATTTATTTCGTAACATACATAAATTAAATTTTTGGAAGATTGTCGAGGAATGCTCATGACGGAAACAATGTTTAGGGAGATTGTATCATACTCGTATTTTTCAATCCTATTTTTCAAGATTAGATTGAGGTATCGTTAATTTAATCATGTATCATAACTAATGAGTTATGTGTATGATATATAATTTAATATTTTGTATATTTTTACTAATTATATATTACATATATATGTATATATACTACGTATGTACGTATGTATGTTACGTCTAAGAATTGAAAAGTATAATCTAAAGTTTCGTTGAAGTTTTTAAAACGCTATCATGCAAAAACATGATAACGATTTATTATTATTTTTATATTTTATTGTAGGAAAACAGAGACAAGTCAGAATGTTGTAACGGTCGAGATTGTAATAAAACGACTGTTAAGTCCATAATATGTACACGCGGTAAACAAAGTGATTCTCAGCTTCTGATGCATTGTAATAGTGCATTGATTGATAAGCGTAGTATAACATATCTGCTATTTCTGTCCAGATTACAATATTTTATTTCGCTGTCCGATTTATAAAACTATATTTTTATTGCATTACGAAATATAACTGTATAAAATACCATATATACATATATATATATATATACATACACGCTGTGTATGCTGCGGAAATATTTATCTTAATCGACAACAACTGACATACTATACGCGATGCCAAAATGTTATTAGGATTATATTGTATAGACAATTGCACACATACACACATATATACACACACACAAGTACGCGTATTGCACTGCGATATTTTCATTCGTCTCTGATTTTTTGATAAAAACTAAATCTTTATATAAATTTTCACATGCATGACTATTTTTATAAATAGAGATTCCATTATAAGGACAATCTTCAAGTCTTATTGCGTCCTGTAAATAAATTGCCGAATTTTTGTAAGATTCGTAGAGAGATATGTATGTATCATAAACCAAACTACTTTGTTACTCGCGACACGAAATAATATGCTTGAAGGTGAAAGTTCCAAAAATCACCTTTAAGTCTTCCATCCTAGCGCGTTTGTGTATAGAATCTTAAACATCAATATAATAAGTATTATAATATTAATATATTATGATCGATGCTTTTGTAATATAAATTTGTGATAAATAGCTATTATCAAACAATATCGTTTTGTATACACACACCTGCACACGCGCCTCTATCTATAGTATTTACTTTCAATGTAAAGTGTTTTATTGATTTATAATAAGAATGTCATTTATATTCCATTCATATTTTGCGTTTCACTAAAAATCTCATTGCAATTTGCCGGAATAAAATAACATTCATCATTTTTTGCTAGAAATTAGCGTTTTTCACGTAAATTCACTTCATATATGCATTTTTCTCTCTCGGACATACAAAATATAAATAAATAGTGTGAAAACTTTTCTGCCAAGAAATATTATTGTGATAACGATCATATGTAGAAATATGATAATCATTATCATTATCCTCAAATACACATATGTACAATTTACATTAAAATTCGTAAGTTGTATGCAGTCATTCTTAGCTTTTTAATTCATCAACTTCCGAAGAGACAAAACATGTAAGTTTTTTTATAAAAATAAACTTGTGCCTCTGAAATAATTTGCTCAACAATAATTTTTATATATTTACATATATCCTAGTTAAAAAAAAACTTCAATGTTTGATTTCTTTTTAAGAGAAATTGGAGAACAACCAACATCCAAATCATTGACATATGTATAGGAAGGTATGTGGACGGACTTCCAGGTATAATTTACAATTAAAGACGATTTAATATTGTTTATTTCATAGTGTTTCATCGATCAGTAAATACATATTAATACTATATATAAATGACCCAGTTCCATTTTTTGTATCATAACAGAAATTTTCCTAAAATCAAGGAAAATTATAGTCAAATCATATTACAAAAAATCAGTCTAATAAAATCAGAATTCTTCTAAATTATATAATAGAAAATTACATAAATTATATACAATAATATACGTATCGAACAATTACTTTACCTGTACATTTTGCATTTTTTTACAATTGCTTCTCGCAATAGATATGATATCCACTGTAGGAAAAAATCAATAAAATTTATATATTTCTTGTAGAACATCCTACTCTCCATCTATCTCGATTATCCAGTTTGTTACATCGCAAATTCTTTAAAATTAAATATGATATGACATCTTGAATTATTGTTTATAACTTATCAAAACGAGTCATTAAAGAGAAAGCTGGGGCCGAATATTGCATTGTATCTAACTGTATAATACATTTAATTTAAACATTATTAGAACTGTAAATTCAATCCGACTAAATATCCGAATAACTCTCATCAAATTTATATTAAATTTGAAGATCTAAATATGCACGGGAATTTATTAATTCAAAGTAAAAATCTATTCACTTTAAAGAAAAAACAGAGAATGATGATTGATTTAAATTACATACAGTAAAATAGCTGTCCTAATACGTAGTAGTCATATCGCAGTAAAAATCATGTTTTACATCATGTATTTTATTTTTAAGAGAATCCCAAAATAAATATGTTCTATTTTTAATTAATAAAATATTATATAATATTATTGCATAATAGTACTTTTTTAATCATTTTAATTTTGAAGCAAAAATGATTACTAGGACAGTCATCTTACTACAGTTTTTCAACAAATTTTAACATACTATATATATATATGTATGTATCTATACAATTTATTTTTTCCGTATTATTTTGAATTCTGAAAATTTATGAATTTTACTCCAAAATTCACATATTTGACTGTTTGGCATTAAAGTCCAAATAATTATCGAATCTTCTTCTTTTGAATAAATAATAGAACAATACTTATTTCAGATATAGTTCCGCGATATTACATATTTGAATATTTACAGCCTTAATAATTATGATGCGAAAAGTTTACTTCCATCGCTGTTTACGAACGCGCGATCACTGTAGAATATTTAATTGTCCGGAACTTGTGGCATATACCATTCCTTGGCCCGGCTGAGGCGCCCATCTTATGCAATTCAAACTGACATAAGCCGATGTTTCTCGATTGCTTTGCAGCAATTCCCGAATAAGCACCATACTTTCTCTGTTACGCTTAATATCCATGTCACTTCTCATTCGAATTCGCCAATCTTGATTGTGTGGTCTGTAACTGTTAGGTGTAGCGTTATTTTGTCTCGTTATATTACTCGTAGAAATATTCTCATCAAGTGTCTCATCGGAGGAATCGCATATTGACTCTGCGGTATCTGTCGACATTCCAGTTTTGGACTGTTTCTCCATCAGCTTGTAAATTACGGCCATGGGAAAAGGTCTAGCGGGAACATGAATTCTGCGTGCTAAACCTACTAAAAGATGTTGTTGCGTGGGCGACATCGAAACAGACACTACAGTTTGATCAATCTTGGTTGAATAAATTCTCTCTCCTAATGTTTCCCACTGCAAACTATAAATACCTAAACCGAAATGAGTATATATGCATAATGTTTCTTTTCCTTTTCTTCCGATATATAATTTTATTAATAGTTTTACGAAATAATTTTTTTTGTATGATTACGTATATAGTTTTTGCTTACCTAACATGGTTGTAACATTGATACGACCTGTTGGCATAAGGGTCGCTAGCAATTTTCCATCTGCAGATATATCGATACTCGCGTCGTTATGGATCTTACATTCGCGTACCACGATGTTTTTCTCAGCTAAAAAATTATATTAACTTAATAAGCGTATGTAAAAAAATTCGCGTACGTAAAAACACGCGTAGTGAAAATGTAATGATACATATTTTTACAACGCTGCTTTACTTACAGTCCGTAATATCAGGTATATCACCACCGGAGAAGTCCCATGCTTGTACACGGTAGCTTTGAATTTCTAACGTTGGATTAAACGACATACCCACTGGTATATTATCTAAAAAATGACTTAATTTGTATATATGTTTGTGTATATATATATATAATATATGCTGCACAATTCGATATGGACTTTTATAGGCACAGAGTATAAGAATAAAAAAAAGATAAATTACCAACATCCCAAAAGTCATTATCATCGTTTCTTGGATCTTGTCCGTTTCCATTTCCATTTTCATTTCCATCGCCACCACCGCCACCATCTCCATTACCACCATTATCACCACCACTTCCTCCTCCTCCTCCTCCTCCTCCTCCTCCTCCTCCNATGGATTTCTCCGCTTCCGGACCGCATATTCCACGTCGTGTTCTTTCGGCGTTGCTATTATAATACTACTATCACCACCTCCACCACCACCACCTCCACCACCACCTGCTCCTCCGCCACCACCTCTACCTCCTCTACCACTACTTCCTCCTCTTCCGCCAGGATCGTTACCATCGTTGCCGCTACCACTTGGATGAAAACCAGCACCTCTTCCAGTCCGTGATCCTGTATTAGCCGCGACTTCACGAGGCACAAAAGAAAACCGATTGCGCCATAACGTTAGAAACGTTGGGGTCACCTGAATTGAACATTTAATATTATTTATTATTAAATATTATTAAGAAACTACGAATATCGAGAAAATCATACTGTACCCGATGTCTGTTTGGCACTTCGATCCAACTGGGTCCAGGTTGATCATTCATTGATTCATTCGTACGATCGTTATTTCTGCTGTCGTTGTAATAAACAGAACTATTCATCAAATATGGCGGAGGCGTGTGTGGCGGCGAAGGTGGCGCATTCTGCCTTCTTCGAGAATTAAGAGCCGAATTATCAAATTGTGAATCGTTTACGGGCATGCTGTTCACTTGTAGTTCAGGCACGTTGAATTGTCGTCGATAAGATTCTCGGTCCTGAGTAGATCTGCGATCAATAAAGTTGTAATGTTGATCATGTAATAAATTTGTGCCACGCGCGTAACGAGAATTCCAGCGAAGTCGACGGTTTCGTTCTATTGATGAGTTGCGACAAAATCTCCAACCAATTATTTCGGTGTCATTCTCTTGCGTATTTCTTGATTCATTGGTGCGTCTCATTGTCGGTTCAGATAATGTGGTATTTCTATAAATTCGCCGATAGCCTTCGTTCACGTTTCGCGGTTCGCGCGAATTTTGCGTAGTGTCGGTTGTCCGATTTTCAAGTCTCGTTCTCTCACCACTGCGATCATCGTTGTCGATTGTGCCGCTACTTTGTATTCGCTCCACGATGCTTTGCACTTCTGCTGACAAAGCGTTTTCAGAAATCGATTGGCGATTATCTTCGTTTTGAATATTATCGCTTGAATTGTTACCATCGCCATTAATGTTAGGTCGAGATACCGTTGGATTATTAGTTCGGTTCTCGAAAGACGTACTCGCACTTCCTCGTCGATGACGAGATAGCCGTTTTAAGTGTCGTTTTAAGTGCATTGCCATAAGACGTTGGCGTCTGCTCTCGGTAACTGAATGAACGTCTGACCAATCTCGCCCATCTAGAGAGACATTAGACGCATTTGACATATTAGATGCATTTGATATTTCAAGTAAGCTTCTCGGAGATCTCTCTCGATCTGCGCTTTGTCTCGAAATGTTCTCACTTGTGCGATTATTTTCTCTTTCCAAGTTATTATCAGCGCTGTTGTTATTATCGCGACGCGTGTCCTCGTTCTGGTTATCGACCAATAAATCAGAAGCGAAAGGTCCATATTGATTTGACTCTAATTCTCGTCTTGTCATTACTAACTGTGCCAGCAATAAATCTGTTAATTGCAGTGCCAGATGTAACAATACGTACAAATCTGAAAGAAAAAAGAAATAAAAATTGACATAAATTCATAAAAGGCAAAGAAAAAAGTATATAAAGATAATATAAACTTACTACACATCTGTTCATAAAGAACATTATTCTGGAAGCCATTGTCTGATCTTGTAACTTCGAAGAATTGAATCATTGATCTCACCATCAAACCGAGTACTTGCCTGCATTGCGTGTATACATCATCAATTAATGACACTGTTTTCACGCAGACATTTGGTTTTGTGTATTTGTAATACTTATTTTATATGTGTTAATAAAATATAAAATATAATATAAAAACTTTATTATAAACATATATATTCTTCATACCTAGCTCTTAACCTTGTAGCTTCTCGAATCTCTTCCATTTGCCGATCGTCGTTGTCTCTAGCAGTTTCTGGCTGACGACTACCATCCAATCGTCTATTGATGTTACTGTTCCGAGCTAAAGCTCTTTGCTGTCGGACTAGATATGCCAGCCGCACGATCATTTTTTGTAGATATTCAGACGTGTTTGAGCCTCGTGCCGTTCTATCGCCTCGAGATACTAGATCTCGAATATCTAAGTCTACGTCTGAATTTTCATTATTATTACTCGTATTTTGAGGTGCATTTCTGCGTAAATACCACGGTCTCCTGACATGTTCATAATGTCGAAACGGATTATTCGCAGATTGGGGTCTGGAACTCTGTCTTGTGCCACGATGCGATCTCATCGACCATAACTTTAAACGTCTTAAGAGAAAAATATCGCGTTAAGATAAAATTATTATCTGATATATATAGTTTAGTAATTTTATTCTTTTTACTTGCTAATTTTAGTATATAGTAATTTTATACAGTAACTAAATCTTCACATATCTCGCTTTTAAAGATATGTATGTAATTTTATTTACACACACACACACATTTGAAATTAAACATATTCTCATAATATATGTACCTGAGATATAACTTTTGTCTACCACGCAGTCTATTACAACCGCTTGTAGACGATTCAAGTGATGATCCGGAGGCTGAACTGCCGCCTTGATTTGTCGAACATTGCGTAGGTGGATCAGATGTAGAAATAGAGTTAATGTTATCGTCATTCGTGCTGTTGTTACCAGTTGCACTGCCAGTCGCAGAATAATCGGTATTTGTATCCGATATTTGGGTCGATCTGCTAGAACCAGCAGTACTAACGAAACTCGAGATACTAGGTAACGGTTCCGACTCTGTTGTTATCGCAGTAACCGCTGGCAGATTTGAATTAGCCCCGATATTCGAGACGACACTAGACATACTAGGTAACTGCATGTCGCTGTCAGTCGTCAAATTGGCATACGTATGATCGTTGTTCGTTGCTCGCGCATCATCGGCGACGCGTGAATTGCAATTCTGACAGCGCGTTAGTCGCTCGTACAAGCCGTCTAATATTTCATTTAGCTTGAGACATTGCATCCGTCGTAATTCTTCGTCACTTGGCAACAGATTCGAGAGACTTATATTAGTCGTGCTTTCTTCGACGTTGTTGCGATTACCAGATGATGACGCTTCATCGCGATTTCTCTGGTGACCAGTTATTCCTTTCGAAGTTGACGGTTGATTCGGATCATGCGATCTTCCGTCCTGATCACTCTCGCTGCTTTCTCTTTGATAATTTTCCAAGAGAGTTTTCTTAAAATTTCTCCCAGAATCATTCACCGATGCTGATGACGTACCGGGATTACTGTTGTCTCTTGTCTGCGCGTCTGTCTGATCTGCGTTCTGTCTTTCCACGCGAACTGTTACATGCAGTGATCGTATCTGCCGTTGTAGATCTTCCCACATTTTACGCACTTGGTATAACTGAACTATTTCCAAGCGCGCCCTGTTAATAAATCAAAATTTTTAGTTTTTACTACCATAGAAGAAAAAAAAACAATAATATTAAGGAAAAAATAATTTCGCGTAGAAAAATATTGTAAAAATAATTAAGAAATTGGAATCGCATATAGAGTACGTGTCGATGTATTGTTAATTTACCGGCACAAGCGTTGCATGTTGTCAATGTGACGACTAAGCAATTGAATCCCTTGCCGAACTCCTAATGAACTTTCTCTCGGATCTATATTGCCAACATCAAATGTTATAGAGTCCAAATCGCTAGAATCAAAATTTGTGTCGTCTAAATTTCGTTGGTCCTCTTGTTGTTGTTGTTGCTGTTCTTGTTGTCTGTCACTTGTGGTCGATCTGTTTTCGTGATTTGTTTCGTTGGCACTTCTTGCGATAGGATCGTCAACACTTTCACTTAATCCCGCGAGAGTTGTATCCGTCACACTCGAATCAGACGATTGTTGAAATGTAGTGCTGTCAGAACTGCTGGTAGCAGGTACTTGATTCTGTTCTGTTCTTTGGGATTCGGATCTTTGGGACTGATTTTCCCGTAAACTTCTAAACGGAAACAACGGCGGTTGTTCGTATCGAGTAGGGTTTGCAGATATAGGCGACAAGCGATTTCTTTGATCTCTATTGTGTCTATCGTCAAAATTCTGATCTGTATCCTCTGAAAAAGATCTCGAATTGACTTGTTCGTTCGACAAATCGTTGATGTATTCTGGATTTCTGTTTGAAGTATCCAATTGTATCCATCGACTGGTCCACCGACGGGAGTTTGAAGCATTGGAATTTGTATCTTCCAAATTGGAATCTGAATTACTGTTTTCTTCAAGAAGCCAGTATCCATTCTCCGAATCGTCTAATGACGCCTGCGTGGTATTACTGCTCTCTCCACGATCTGCACGCGAATTTCGTTGAAGAATATCTATCACTCTCCTGAGCGAAGGTACATTTCTATATGGGATACAAATTTCAGATGTATAACTATAGATTTTTAACAATAGAACGTAATAAAATATAGAATCAGAAAACTCATTCGAATATTGAAAAGTGTTTTTGATCAGGTATCAAGTTATATTACCTTCGCCTACGATCACGAAATTCTTGAGATCTTGGAGTTTCGTGCACATTTTGTGTAGTTCCTGATGTTTCATTATCCTGGATATTACTTTCGTTTGGTTCATTGTGCAAATTGTCAGGCAAGTTATTTCTGTTTGTTTCGGTCAATCTGAGAGAGCTAGCTGGCATGCTTAGATTTTGTGCAGTGGCTTTAGGTATGTTCGGTTGAAACGCCGAATGAGTTGAAACTGTGAAATTAGACGCGCTGTTGCGCGACGTTGATGCTTGCGAATAGCTCTCATCGCTCGAAGATGAACTGTCGTCTGTTAATAAAAAAATTGATAATTAGCAATATTATTAATTTTACGTTAACATCGTATCATACGTGTATTTAACAAGAAAACAAAACAACGTTACCTATAAATGGATGCTTTCGTTTTCTTGAGTGCTCATCTGTCATGTTCGTAGACGAGAACGATCTTTTCATAGTCCTTCTACCAGTTCTCGGCGAAATATTCGCGCTTTCGTCATTTTCTGCATTAGACCGTGTTGCATCATGTTCTTGATTCCTTCCGGCAGAGCTTGTACTAGGAAAGACATTGGGTTCCGAATATAAACCTTCATCGCGTGCGCGCGGAGGTTCAAATCTTATGATGGCAACTCTCGAGGAACTAGTGCTGGGTGACTGTTCATCGTACGGAGTAATTGTTCTCCACTCGTTCAAATTCATCTGCGAAAGATCGGTCGCAACATGACGATTTCGTGATGGACTATTACCGTACATTGTGAATTCATCACGCAATCGTTCAATCCTAGAACTCGTGTTAGTAAATTGCATCTTCATATTGTTAAGCGCTTCGATTTCATTGTTCAGCGCGTTGCGAAGCAGCTGAAGGCGAGGGTTACGATTGTTAGAATGGTCGAACAAGGTCATGTGTCGTTGTAATCTCTCTCGTAATTTTTGCAATCTTATCAGACACGAGCTATTATTTTCGGCAGCAGCATTCAGAGCTTCTCTTAAATTCTGAAGAGTAGTACCAATTTGAGTAGTACCGATCTCTTCTTGTTCGGAAGAACGTTCTAATAACAAACGCTGACATTGTTGCAATCTTTCCAGATTTGAATTGTTCGCTTGAGCACTAGAATTCAGTGCATTTCTTAAGCGCCGTATGGACGATTCAGTCGCCGTCGATTCATTTTGGTTACTTCCTTCTTCGGGAATAGGCGATGATGTGCTAAGAGGCATGGGGTCTGTGCCACGATCCATCTTTAAAACGACACAACGCAACTTTTTATATACATATATTATACATTAAAATAACACTCACACGAATAAAAGATTTGTACAGTTAGAAAGACTGTACAGGCAATGACATTATATATTGCTTACCGTATCACGATTTCTAGAAACGTTAAAGTAACGTCTTACAAGCGTGACATATCGATCGAGTCTTCTGTAGCATAAATTAATTCTTCTTTCTGAATGAGAATTGATTCTACGCACTCTTTCGCGCGCCCTGGCAAACATGCTGTTCAATCGCTCGTACGATTCGTCCCTTAGATCGTTGACCACGTTCGCTTCCCGATCACGTCCCCTAGCCGAACTGCTCGGCAGATCGTCATCGTTGCTGTCGTTTGCCGATCTGTTTTCGGTACTGTCCCGATTTAAGAAATTGCTGGGAATGGTCAGACTGGACGGATGTGGACTTCGTCTGATATTTGGATGCGCTTCTCTGTTTTGATTCAGTTCTATAACGTAAAAAACATTTAAAAAATTACGACAATCAAAAAATCTCATAATTTACTAGTATCGGATGAAGTATTTGCAACATATTATTATCAAGAAGCGATTTTAGAATATCTAATAATATTAGCTCATACCTGCGAAACTTTCACGTAGCATGGATGTTGTATCGTAAGAAGATAGAAGTCGTCGTCGCTGAATATCCGCATGAATCCGTGCCTCTTCCCGCGACGAGTTATTCCTCAACTGCTGATTGTACGTGTTGGCGAATCGCGAAAAGCTGGATATTTCGTAGGGCATGTCCAATTCTCTGCGCATAAACAGGTAGGCACTGAAAACATTTCTATTCAAATTTTGCAAATGTTCTAACACAAACTTTGATAAAATTGCACGATAGAGTTAATATACCGGGAAGTTCTGTCTGCAGTATGAATGTCCGCTATTCCTCTTCCGTATATGGATCCATGGTTCCACAAATGCCATGGTGAAAGTTCAGCATCAAAATCTCGTGAATATCGAAAATTCCTAAAAATTTTTAGTTATAATATTTACTTTGATAAATCCGCACATATGTTTATATTTGTAACTGTGAAATGTTTAGATGTATTTGTTTGTTTTACTCACATCATATTAGTTCTAAGTAATTGATTCACTCCAGAAGTCCGATCCCATTGTGATTGAACTTGTGGTGTATTTGCAATTCCCGTGATTAGTTTTCGTCCCAGATTGTCAAAAGCTACATATCTGCAATTTTTACAGAAATATGTACAGAAAATATGTGTTTACAGACATGCATGACATCATAATTTATCTCTCTTAAAAAATAATCTTTTGTAAAATAAAAACATACCTCACTTTTTCTTTGTCAGTCTTTGTAGCAGCTACAGCAAAAGGGCGGGATTTACTCCAATCCCAAAAGTGAATTTCGTTATATGTAGCTATAACTAATAATCTTTCAAATGGATGAAACGCAAGTGAAGCAATAACAGTGTGACTATCAACATTCCAAATTTCACTACCACCCTATACAATCAGAAATTATTACATCAAGGTGTTAAACACACAGTATTTAATTGTTGAAGCAAATAAGTTTCCAAATTTTTCAGTACTCACACTTAAATCCCATACACGAACTTGGCCTCCTAAACAGCCAGATGCCAAGATCTGACTAGAGGAAGGATGAAAAGCTATGCACCATGGAGTACGTGGATGTCCAGATAGAGTTCTAATATTTTTTCCTGTTGTAATCTCTGTGATATAAACATTGTGGTTTCCATGTGTAGATGCTACCATAGTCCTACAATATTGCATATGTGTATATATACATTTGTAAATATATGTAAACATGTAAATCTCACAATATGTTATTATAGTCTAATTAATTTTTATGATCTTCAGATTTTTCTGTTTTTTATCTTACCCATCAGGACTGAAGACCATTAAAAAAGAGGCTCTAGGAACACCAGGCAAATCACATTTCTGCAAATAAAAAAAAAGAACAAAAGAAGAAAGAGAGTAAAGTTGTACAAGTAGTTTTATTTTATGTACATCTGAAAATATATACATACCACTTCCTTGTGGTCTCTTAACACAAGATTTGTTTCAGCTATTGGTTCCAATTCACGTGTATTAGTTTTATGTGTAGTATGTAATCCAAAATCTCTTAGCATTAAATTACGCAATATATTCCTAGACTTGCTACGATGGAGCAATTCTGGTTTCTTTTTAACCTTCCCCATTTAGCAGATTGTTCTTGCAATTTCTAAATAAATTATAAAACATTATTACACACACACTCATATATATTTTTAATATAAATATATCCCTCTATTCATATTCTCGCTTCCAATATGCTTGACAAAATGTACCAATCTTATTGTTCTTTCTAGTCACTAACTGAAAGAAAAAAGCAAGAACGAAGGAGATATTAAGTCTCAACTTGTTAAAAATAAAAAAAGTTCGACTATATCGCTATGTAAATTTACTTTTAAAAAGAATCGATAATAGAAACGTCTTAATTTTCTAACCTTAAAATTAATAAAGAGAACAATCTTATTTACAGTCTTAAAGCATTCTGTCTTTCTTTTTCTCCCCAACTCACTTGTATGCTTGCAAGTGAACTATGTAAACTATTTGGCACAAGTTTTTGCATTAAAGTAGGTTAGGCTCAATATAGTGGCCTATATCCCAACGAAATCTCGATAATAAATAGCACACGTAAGGGAGACAAGAATCAAACGATTAATTAAAAATTTTGCGATCCCGTAGAATATCAACGTATTGTTTCAACAGTATTTGCTAACGAAAAGCCGACTGTATCGGGGAGAGCTAATTACTAATCGCTAGAAGTCGCAAGTTACCCAGAAATAGCTATGGCTAAGTCGAGACGGGACGAATTTACAGATTCACGAGTCCCGATAATCTTCCTCTTCCGCATAAATAGACTTGTTCGTTTACCTGAGCTATTTATTTTGTTGTTCTGTCAGAACACCAAACATGTCAAACATGCAAAAAATATACGTATTTCACTGCACTAGCAAATATGCTCCGAGTACATATTCAATCGAAACATCGTCGTCCACCATTACTTCAGTTGGACTCATCGTGAATCGTGAACTACCGTGCAGCACCAGCGAAACATAAGGGAAACCCATATACAAGTTCGTCGCGTCGATCACAACGTTTCCGACTGATTAAATCTAATGCACGATTCGCTAGATAATGTTTACGCTTATCTTTTTTTGCGGCAATTTTCGAAAACGTACATCAAAAAATCATATTTGTTAAATTAAAATTCATACATGTCGCCAAATAAATAATTTCTGTATAAAAATATGTATATAAGTTAAATTATTTTTTGTTGTGATATTTATCTGGCGGAATTTTTTTTTCAAATTGTGACGTTATAAACGAAAAATTTATATTTTTTTCTTACAACTTTTCTCTTACATCGAAATAAAATAGGTATTTTATTTTTTAAAAAGTTTTCGATGTTTTTTAAAGTTTTTAATGTTAACACAATTATTAGTTTATCTCATTAGTGTTTCATAACACTATTATAACACAAAATGTTACCAAAATATCCGAAAACCATTAATGCATTATTTACGACATTATACGCAACTTAGATTAATTTGACAATATATTCAGCTTCATGGAAATGTTCAGGAGCATTGAATAAACAAGTAATATAATATAATTTATTTAGTATAATACAATTATATATGCCTCTCATAAAAAGCGTTTCTCAATCTTGTACATAACAATATAATATGTTTTACATATTTCATAATTTTTCTCTGTATATTGATGATGCTCTTTGTATATGTGATACTTGATGAATGCATTAAAATTCTTTATGTACAACATTCAATACGATAATTTCATAGAAATATATTTTGCGCTTCTTTTTTAAAATATAACCACGTAAAACAAATTGTAAATATACAATTGATTTCTTGACTAGTTGATTCAATTAAAACATGATCCACGAAAACATAATCATGCGCTGTAAAATATTTATGTGTATATGCAAACGCTGCAAGACAATATCCTTTATGTAAGCTTTCCGATTAATGATCTAATATACGTAGATTGCCCGAAACAATTTTGTTTTCTAAGACAGTTCCAGAAGGTAGATCTATGCGTTCTCCATGATTGGCGATTATAATAACAGTGCCTTTTAAAGTTACTCCTCTTCCAAAAGTGACATCGCCAGACACCGTCAAATGATCCAACTCAAGAAGATCTGGTATTGTTGGAAATCTAGCCAAGAACTCTTTCACCTATAGAAAGAAGAAATTAAAAATGCAATTAAGTTATCTTATATTTTAAATTGAAAAAAAAAAACTCAAATAAAAGCATGTAAATTTTTGCTAACTTTTGAAAAATGATTGTCTCCTAATTTAATAAGAGGAGTTGTGGGAAACATTCTTTGAGGGCTCATTATGAGAGACCCGTTACGTAGCGTGTACAAGTTACTCATTACAAGCATCAGGTCCGATGTCTTTTTCACAGGTAAGAATCTACTGCGTGGTACATTTATACCTACAACATTGAAAATTATATAATTTTAAATTAAATCTTACACGTGTATGTACATCTTTTAATTATTTTATATTGTAACAATCAGTAGGAAAACATTATAAACTTTAAAGAAAACAAAGCGAGCCTTACCAATACTTCCTTCAAATGATTTCATAGCAGCTCCTACAGCTGTTTCAAGCTGTATTACATTTAATCCGTTCGGGAAGGTTTTGTTGTTCACAATTATCTCCATATGCAATTTATTTTCCTGAAGTATCCTTTCGACAGCTGTTTAAAAAACAACAGACGTTAAAGGTGATAATTCCAGAGTATTCTTATTATTTGATTACGTTATCTCAACATACCACTGAGTTTAATCCAGAGATTATTCGTATTGAAGTATTTAAATGTTTTGACAGATTTAAAATCATCAACATGATCTTTGGGAACTTGAGCTATCTCAAGTAGACGAAGTTTATCTTCATATTTTATAAGCGTGCCACCCTAATATACAAAAAACATATATATTTCTAATCAATGCTATCCTTCAGAAAAAGTTTCAGTTTTTTTAAACAAAATATACCTTGACATCAGCTCGCGTTTTGTTGGTTACTTCCATTACAAATTCAAGAGGTGGTTCTGACTTTTGACTCAACAACAATTTTAAGATTTTTATATCTACTGTAGCACCAAGATTATCTATGTTAGAAATAAAGCAATATTCACGACCCTGAAACACACATTAACTCTTTTTATAAAAATTATTATTATTATTAACATGCAAGTTTAATACCTCTCGAATAAATTTTTTAAGTAAACCAGAATTCTGGAAACTTTCATAGAAGTCTCCGTGACCGGGCGGATACCACCTATTAACAAAATTACACATATTACATATTTCTATATATATATATATATAACTATTAAGAGATAATGACAACAAAACAACGCCTTACGCTTCCATGTCCTCGTCAATTTGACAATGTTTAGCGATTGGAAGAAGAGAGTCTCTATTTATACGTGGATAACAGCTCTGATTAAAAGTGTAAATATCTATATCGATTCCTTTGTATTTCCTAATTATACGTTGCGTGTCGTCGTCCGTGTTGAACGAATCCATCAGTACAAGTGGCACATTAACGTTATACGTTTTATTCAAATGCTGTTTTAATATGAGAAATCACAATATTAATTATATTAATTATGAACGTAAAATCCTGTGACAAATTAATGAATATTACATACGCGTGTGTATTCAAAAAAAAATAAAATAAAATAAAAGTAACTGAAATACCTCGATCTGTTGAACTGTAAGATCTAGAAAAGTTAGTCCATTTCGCACGGCGATAACAGATTTCGGTCCGTGACATCCCATACTTGTTCCAAGACCGCCGTTCAATTTAACCACAATTAATTTATCCAACAATGCTTTTATTTCATTGGTTTCCGGTGATGGCAAAGAATTATAGTCCTTGACCTACAAACAAATAACACAATATCATCAAATGTTTGAAATATCTTCAAAAGAAATTCGACACATCTTTCAAGAGAACTTTTCGATTCTATATAAAATGGATTTTAGTTTCTTACCGCATCTTCGGGTAATTTTTGAATATGATCCCATTCTAGTGACGGACCTTCTTCCTGCAGGAATCGCTCGAATAGATGCTTGAAACCAGCGAACTGCTGTTCTACCAACTCTTTCTTATTCCCGCAAGCGGTTGCTTGCAGCTTCTCGAGTTCGCGCTGTAGTTCGGCCTGTGCATCTCGCTTCGTACGCTCCCGAAATGCCTGCGTATCTGAAGAACTGCGTTGATGACCACGGACCTGTGGAGGTTTTCTCTAGGATAAAACTAAACCAAAATATTCATACCTATTCTCCGTATAAAGTCCTCCCCTTCCGTTCCAGTCAATTGATGGCTGATCGAATGTAAAAGATCGCGCATGATGACGTTAAAACCGCAGCCGTAATAATAATAACCGTAAAAATAATAATTAAAAAAAAAAAAATTAAATAAATAAATAGTCGTGTATACACGTATAAGATTCTCGATATCTGCGCGACAGATCGCCCGGTTAAAATCACTTAAAATTGTCGAAGTAAAATTTCTCTGTGTACAAATGCGTCTTGCAAAATCGGCTGCGTGCGTAACTATGCACTATTGTAAATAATCACGAAGAGATTCGCGTATAACTTTCTTTTTTTTTTTAATTTTTCAATATTTTCAAATCCGTCTTTTGTTCGTAAAATGCAAAGAACGTGATCGCGCCGTTAACGTCCGCAAAACGTCGAAGAGAACAAATGAAAGAAAAAATTTCTATTGTTAAGCAGTAGCGTGCGTGTTTTGACGAAGACTTAATGTCAAGACAAGACGCATGTATTACATACGAATGATAACGTGAAAAGTCATGACAGTACAAAGGTATATGTATCTAGGATTTTATCGCTTCATACATAGGGAAAAAAAAAAAAAAAAAACGGCTGACGTCTATATACGTCGATATTTCTCTTTTTCAGGATTAACAAAGAATCTCGCAATGATTAACGGTCAACATTGCGCATGACACGATACTTTAATCCATCTTTATTGGCGGTTAAAACAAGCTGATATCTTCAAGTAAATAACGATCGGCAATTGACAATGACACAGGCCTTGACCTAACATCGCAATTGTGTCGATTTGTAACATAACAATCCGAGTTCAATAATACTTACTAAACTTTTTCCGCAATTTAATATCAAAAAGATAACAGAACAAACAATTCTCGTCGTTGTCTTTTTTTTATTTTTTAAACATCACGGTTTTTTATTTATCTTTTCCACTCAGAGATAAGAGTCTTATACATCGCAATTACCTACTTTAGTTTTTTTTTATAATAATTTAAATACATCATAATATAATTAGAGTATTAGGTTCGAAGATATGTTTTCATCTTATGCAAGCAATAAAATTTGTATAAAACATTTGTTGTAAACCTAACTATTAATACAACAAGTTGTTTTTAAAACATTACGAAATCTTTCTCAATTCATAAAATACTTTAAGAATATTCTTATGAAACAGACTGATACTGTTAGAAGAGATAAATGTCGGCCTCTATTAACCTCTTTGGCTTATGATAAGAT
Source organism: Pseudomyrmex gracilis (assembly GCF_002006095.1). Taxonomy (NCBI): domain Eukaryota; kingdom Metazoa; phylum Arthropoda; class Insecta; order Hymenoptera; family Formicidae; genus Pseudomyrmex; species Pseudomyrmex gracilis. Next base: position 1,156,863 of record NW_018020595.1, read on the forward strand.
AATTTCAAGAACTGTATATTAGCTCAAATTAAAAATCTGTTTTATCTTCTCATTTTGCAAAAGAATATTTTTATTTCTCTCTTTACTTAAGTCACATGGAATTTAAAGAGATTAGAAAATTTAAAAGATAAGAGGGCCAACTTAAACACACACGCGTGCGCGTATGTAATAAGTAACAACGCGTCCATGTAACAACATTTTTAACAGATGATTGTTAGATACTAATCTTTCTTTCTTTCTCTCTCTCTCTCTCTCTCATAAAAACTCCAGTTATTTTGATCCACTTTATATCTTCTTCAGCAGCATAATTACACTCAAGACAATAACTGGCAGTACTGCAATTATTATCTCATCGGTTGTTATAAATACAGTGTCTTAATGTCACACTAATGTATCCAATAATAAAATCATTAACAATCCTGTTCTATCGTGTTTAAAAATTATTTTACTATTCACGCAAGATCAGAGATTCTTTCTTACTTTATGTCTAAAAACGTCATCCTTCACAAAACAACAAAGCAGCTTTCAAGAACATGTGAATATTATGTGTATGATATTAGAAATACGTCAAAACTCACTCAATGCGAAACATAGTTTCGATATAAAATCTCGAACAATAAGAGAATTAAACGACCACAATAATCAGTATTATAAACGATCAAGTATATTCCAGCATGACACTGCTTGCTTGAGTCAGATTCGCCTATCATTAGGTTACATAACAACAGATTGATACGCAAACCTTATATAAAAGTTTTTGTTTGCTTTTTCTCACGTTGTTTTTAGATTCTAGCGATTTCAACTTTTCGAGATAAATAAAGGTGGATGTCGTTTGAAAAGAAATTTTTAATTAATATAAAACTGAAAACTAATATGAATTTACTCATATCTAATCCGCTCTTTTTTCACAAAAATAATTTGACTTTATCATCGACTTTTTTGTATCGACGAAAATGTCGATCGAAAAGTTTGTTTCTCGGCTCTTCGTAAAAAGCCTCTGTTATTCACTCAAATCAAGGAAAAATGAAAGAAGAAACTCTGCGAGCTGCAAATTATGAGACTGTTCAAGTGGATAAGTGACAATTTGATGACGGCAACTAAGCGCGCGTGCAATCAATGTGATAATATATAGACAAGCACAGATACAACAAATACTCACTTGCAACAAGTACTCCATGTGCGCTACCTTGTACACGAAGCGTGACGAACGAGTGACAGGCGAGGAATGCGACGACATCGCGGCGCGAGAATTCGTCAGGCGAAATTCGAACGATCGTGCTACTTCAAGCGCGCTCTTTTGTAAATACTTAACGCGGTGTAATGTAGTACGTTTGAGTGTTACAATGAAAACGACAGAACTTTTTCGAGAAATTCACGTGTATCGATATTGTCTATTATACAATTTGACTTAGTCGTCAAATAATTAGCGACAAGATGACGTGTGCTTTTTCACCTTGTCTGTGATAAAAAAAAAAAAAAACAGGTATGCTGCGTGCGACTGTACGTTACAAAGTAATTTGGAGTTCAACGAAGTTTCTTTTCTTTTTTTGTCTACAAACATTAACTATGTATTTACATCTAATTTGCGTTTAATTATGTATTTATCTAATTTGATTTTCAATAGCATATCTCATAAATAAAAAATCAACTTTTTTTAAATAAATTTTTTCAATAAATGTAATAAAATAAATAAATAAATACTACAAGAAAGAAGTACAAAAATATAATAAAATAACAAGTGTTCTTGAAATACATAACAAAAAACTTACAATAAATTATACATATGTAAATCGTAACACTTGTATTACCTCGCGCGAACATTAACGCACTTTAAACATATATTTCACATTTAAAAATACAAAAATTATACATTTGTTTGTACACCATATAAATCTTCAATACGTTAAATGTAAAGTACTTGCTGAATGAATGTACCTGCGTTGTATGTTTTACATTTATTTTCTCGCATAATTTCAATACACTAAACCAATAGCAATTTATTATAATCAAAAAAAAAAAAAAAACGGTCAGCTTTGTGATTAAATAATCGTCAAGGCCAAAGCACAGACTTTTGCATAACGCATAAAACATAAGAGAATCAACCAAAATCAATTAAAGCTTTCTAAAACAAGAAGGAATGAAAACAAAAAGCTAAATTAGTTGATTTTTTTATGTCTAATGCGTTATACGTTATGCAAAAGTCTGTCCTTCGGCCTTCAAGGTTAAAACGTGTGTTTGCATAACCTCAAACCACACATTCGTTTAAGTCAAACGTTTTAACGCTTGAATGTAGAAGAGCAACCGAGAAGAGCGAATTAATCATCGATCGCTCGAACAGAGATTTCAATGGAATCATTTAACTTTTTCACATCAGTCTTATCAACTCGTAGTTTGTAAGCCAACCAACTTTACTTACGTGACGAGCAAGGCGGAGAGAGAGAGAGAGATAAAATACACATGACGTATAATGATAAGGAAATTGTTTTTTATTGGCTAATCTCTATGTAAAAGCAGAAGTAATTGCGATCTCGTTTACCTTCTTATCATCGACCTGCAGCATTTTTCAATCTCTTCCAACACTTGTCGCGGGCTAAAAGAGTGCGTGTCCTTTATGAAGGTCACACCGAGCGATCGGGGATTTGCAACTTTTGTATAATTCCTCAAGTGTCCGTACAGAGCTACCTGAGCACTACGAAATATCTCCAAATGTTGCGAAAGAATCCATATATTTTTCGCGCGAATATATAAATATACAACAATTTTGGCTGACGAAGAAGAGTCACCGGTTCGTAAACCGGGCCGCATTCGAGAACAGCACTCGTGTCCACACGAGCGTCATTCTAGGTTTGGTTGGCATTTGTGGCTCGTGGACTGAAAGGGTAGTTCATACGCCATTTTCGGGAGCGTCATTCTATCCTTATCACTCATTAGATATAAAACATAGAATAACGCTCGTGCGACACGAGTGATGTTCTCGAACGCAGCCCCCCGGACTCGACAAGTATGTCGATATTACAGATGTTTGCCGAGAGAAATGTTCGTATTCGTGTTGTTGCGTCGTGTCGCCGCTAGAAGCGCGCGCAAAGATTTATGATAACATGTAGGATATGTTCACATACTGATTATTTTGCATCTTGCTTTGGATTTTGATTTTTCTTTTTAGATTGCTGTGTCGACTTTTCAAGTACAAAAATTTTGACGATGGCGGAGATCACAGACAAATGTGCAAACGCTAATAACGAGGACTGTCCGCTGGCAAAGAAAGTTAAATTGGACGAGGAAAATGCGAATGAAAAAAAGACAATCGACGACAATACTAACGAGTTGAATCTATCGGATTTCAAAGTGGCGAAAATATTGCAAAATAATTGCGCGCGAAAATTGATATGCGTAGAGGGAACGTTTGAGGGTCGGGAAGGATCGGCAGTTGTTTTGCTCGAACAGAAGAGCTTTTCTTACGACACAAGTGTGTTGAAGAAAACTTTCTTCGACGAAGACACAACATTTCGCAAGATCTTCACTAACGATATCTACAGAACTTACATCTGCTCTCCGGCCAAGGATTATAACAGTACATCAATCTGTCACTGTTGATTATTTTGTGTAGATATCAATTGTAGATCGAGTTAACGTATTATTTACTTACAAACAAAATGTTTTTGTTCTTCAAGGCTTACAAGCGACTGTAATACATCCCGCCACACAGACTCATATTGACAAGTACAAAAAACAGGATGTATACATGATAGATGAAACATACGATCTTTATCAGCAAGTTACTCTTCCTCACATAGAATCGACAAGTTTAAGTTTAGAGGTACATTATTATATTTACTATGGAATGTTAAATTGCTTGTTTAGTTTTTTTTCTTCATATCTGCATAAAAATTCTTATTGAGGATTACTCTAAAATTATCTGAAAATTCTGGCTTATTTTTTATTTTATTTTTTTCTAGTGGATAACTAATATTTTGGAACACAAAGCTGAACAAGAAAGTGTTATTTATGAAGACCCTGACAAAGAGACTGGTTTTATATTAGTGACAGACTTCAAATGGAATAAAGAACCAGATACATTAAAGTTGTTGGCACTGCCATTCAAGAAAATTAGATCATTGAGAGAGTTGAATGCTTCTCATCTTCCTTTACTGAGAAATATACAAGATGCTGGGATAGCAGCAATTAATAAAAAGTTCAACATTCCTAAGTCACAGCTCAGGATATATTTCCATTATCAGCCATCATATTATTATCTACATGTGCACTTTTGCTATCTTATGTTTGAAGCTCCAGGTAAACTGTGAATAAAAAACTTTACAAATATTTGAAAGCAATAGAAAGATGTGAAATATGAAGAAAGAATACGTCTTAGTTTATAAATAATCCAAAAACATTTTTGTTGTAATTAGTTTTTTTTGTGTAGGAATATTTGTGGAGAAGGCACATCTTTTGTCAACAGTTATAAACAATTTGGAACTAATGCCGGATTATTATATGAAAGCAGTACTTTCATATGTGGTGTTTAAGGGTAGTCCACTTTATGAGAAATTTAAAGAGCACGGAACTTTAGAAATGTCATCATGTGAAACATAGTTGATTACACAATAAATAAGACTGCTTTTACCTTACAAGAATATGTAGTTATGTTTTATATTCATACATGCGGAAACACAAAAAAGAATTGAATCTATATATAAAACATGGACAGATCGTGTAATAGTATGGTAAAGGTAAATAAGAATAATAAAAATGTGCTTTTTATTATTTATATAATTTTTTACTTGTCACTTTTAAACTTTTTTTATTACTTTGTATCTGTGTACGATGATTTGACACATTTAGTAGAGAGCAGTAAAATATTTTTGAAACATGAGAAAAAAAGCTTTTTCATATAATACATATACATGTGTAGATATATCTGTGTATATGTATTCCTTTTGTTTCTTATTAAAAATTTTTCGCAATCTCGTGTCGTTTTGGCATAGACGCCGTTTAATTTTACGATATATGTATAATCAGTATTCATTTTCATATCCGAAAGTAAAGTGAAACCGCCACACTTTTTAATTAATAGGAACATGTAGATAAAAGTGCTTCAACATAACCAGGTATATTAAAATCATCCTTTTATATATTGTCAGCTAACATATTTGCTCATTCTTGTATTGCTCATAGTTACTAGTTTATATCGAGTATACATTTTATCTTGTTTTACAAAAAGAGAGATCGGACTGGCATTACTTAGAGGATCGACTTATGTCAATTTTCAAACTGATGTTTCTACAAGCGGAGATCATGTGTGTGTGTTGTATATGTAGAATTTATTTACTTCTTTCACTAAATATTTATCAAAAATAAACCAGAAATATCGGATTATATCGTCAATGGCATTATCAGCATTACAACCAACCGTGGCTTCTTCGGAATTGATTACTTCTATGTAAGCCTCTTGCATCTGGACCCATTGAGTGATACGTAACGTATAAAACAATATAAAGATTTGTTATTTCTTTGATAATCTACAAAAAAAATAGAAAAGTATGACAAAAAATCTTTTTATGTAAAATATTTAAAACGTACAAAAAAGAATTTTAATTACTCTTTTATAATTTATCCATCGCAGAAAAATTACTCAGTCTCAAAAGGAGAGTTGTAAAAGGAAATGTAATAGATTCTCTGTATTTTAATATGAAAACAAAAATCAATTATTTATATTCTACATGACAGATAGAAAATATGCAAAAGAATAATTTGTGCGTGTGTGTATACATGTATATGTATAAACATACATACAAATTATTGCAGCACCGGTCACAAAAGTTTCGTTAGAATAAGTTTTAATTTCAAGTTATGAACTAACTGTAGAAACGCATATATGATAATGATGTATATGAATAGTTTTGCAAGTTTCACCAAAGTTTTTCTCTTTAACACTAATTCATATAAGTGATATATTCAGAACATGTCAAAACGTACGTAGTTGCTCGATTAGGCATAATAGAATTATATGTGATATGACACACCTGTTTGTTTCATTTTATCCAAAAATGTTACAATATGTTAAAAATTTTCTCTCAACAATTCTGCACGTGTGTGTATATATATGTTGATTTTAAGTTTTACTTAAATTTACATAAGGGCATTTGCGTGTATGGTCGTGCGATATATAATGAGATCAATAACTGTTGTTGTGCCTAATATGCTACATCGTCTCGCTCGGCGATATAACTTAATAACTAAATAACAACAGAAGTAAGTACACAATTAAGTATCTGGAAGCGCATAAGACATAAATAACTAAGAAGGTCTGCGCGGATACTTTTTTCATTGGATTTGCAACTGACATTTTAAAACGGGAAAGCTTTTTACTGTCCTAGCTAACTTAATAAATTAGCTATATAATATCAGGGAACTTACAAATTATTTAGGAAGCAGATATCATATATTTAACATTAAAAGTACTTAGATTTTTTTGTTGTGGACTCATTTTCTTTCTCCCTCTTCTTTTCGCTTTTTTTTACTCCCCCCTCCCACACACACACTCTCTCTCTCTCCTTTTCTCTTTCATGCATAAACATATTCGTAAAGAGCGCTGAATAAAGTTTAATAATATAAAAATTAAGTACTTCTACTCTGTTATGTACGTCTTCCTTTTATCGCGTGAAATAAAATGTGTTTGGAAATAGCAAACTTACCTATGACAATCCGTTACCTCATCATTAATTTATTTTAATAAAAGAACATTATTAAGTAATAACTAAAATAATTACACATACATGCTTGTAAACTCACGTGGGTTATCATTGCATGTGTTCCATGCGTGTGAAGTACGAGTATACACAAATAAACATGTAAAGTGAATGTTTATATATATAACAAGTAAATTCATTAAAGGTAAGTTTATATATATATATATATATATATGCACAGTATAGGCATATGTATTTTATTCTTCTGTATGTGTAAAATAAACTTGATATCATAGTTTTTTCAATATTATTTGTATATATATATATCTCTCTGGAAGAGTTTAAAAGTAATCTTTTAAGTAATAAAAAAAAGACAAAAAACTACCCTGGTCAGGTACAAATATTTACTTGATCAAATCGTTGTCTTCTTGAGTTTTATTTTTCTTGTTTTATTTCTCTCGACAAACTTGTCGTTTTAGCACTTTGTTATCTGATCAAAAGTCTCTAGATATATTCTCGATACGCAAAGTAAAATAATTTTGTATAACAACACAAAAATGACTATGCCACGCAAGTGCCCTATTAGTTACAATGACGCGTTATAAGATGGTGTATCAAAGTTTCTTTTCCAGTAAATATTTACATATATTCATCATATTATTTCTCTTCGCTATGTTATTTGTGTACAAACAAATATAAACAAACGCAAGTTAATCGAAACTTAACAATTTATTTGCAAGACTAAAGATAAATGTAATATTCTGGACACTGGGACAATTCGGAAATATAGAAATGCATGTACGATTTTCTTCTCTTTTTCCCATAAACTAACACAACCATCGGACTTATTTTGATGCACACTAAGAGATACACGAATATAATATATATGTATATGTATATATGCGTATACATGTATATATATACATATATATAATACACACACACACACACAACACACATACACACAGTTATTAATGTATGCAAATTAGAAAAATTTACGTTTACATAACTTTTCTTAAAAAATAATAGATTAGTATATTGCTCTTTTAAGGGATGAAATAAAAACTTGATGTAACACACAACTGTGTTTGTATGTATATCAATGTGAGTTGTGTGTGCGCGCATACGCACGCGCGTGCTGAAAAGCCTTTACAACGTTATCTTTTATGTGGATCATCCGAGAAATGGACTCACAATTCAGTATCCAATGAGTCCAGATACCAAGTCATAAGTGAGTGCTTGAAAGGGTATCTTTTTTCCATAAAAGGCGAAAACTTCGAACGAATGTTAAATATCTAATATAAATATTTGTGCTTTGTAGAACTTCCTTCTTCGCTTGACTAGTTGGTCATGATCCACTACTAGTGTTCGTAAGTAAATTGTCATGACAGTGCTTCATATGTACAATTATTATGGAAGAATAATCTTGCAATAGTTAACGAGTTACATAACGTTCATAGCGTAACGAAACAAGTACTGGCTTTCTTGCGGATAAAATAAAAACATGTTTCTTTTGTTATAACATCAATTAATTATCGTAAACTGATTCTATTTTTATATCATCGTTTAATTGCTCGTAATGCCACACATCACATTCTCTCTTTATTCCATCTTTATAAAAAAGTTCTTCATAAGCCAAACAGAATCAACAACTTTTCTTAATTTCTATAAGAGTACGAATTTAGAGAAAAATCAAAATTATATATAACACACCTCAAGTAACACATAAATATTAAACCAATTGATAAATTTAGAATACGTATGCGAGTATTTAAAACTTGCACTTTGTGTACGTGTGTTGTACGATTTTCTGTATATTTATGTCTGCGCATACAAATAATTTTAACCAACAGATCTTACTAACATTTGCACCATGTACCTGCAATGATGCTATAATTTGTTATAGTCATGTAACGTCTTTTAATAATTTAAAAAAATAATTTTATATTCTAATTCCAAAAACAAAACTAATGAAACGCTACAGAAAAAAGTAATCTTCATACACAAACTTTTTTTTACATCATTTAAATACATGATTATTTATGCATAAAGTATAATGAATTAAATATTCTTTCTTAAATAAAATAATTTATATATATATGTATATGAAAAAATAACTTCGCTTTCTATCTTTGTACTCATAATAAAATGACCATCTCGTATTTATAGTCTTTTTTCTTTCAATATTATGGCATTACATAAATTTTATATCGGCATTTCTTGTACGCTAATTTTTAAAGTAATCAAATAAGGTCGTTTTTCTCTTCATTGTCAACAAATGTGTTTAGAAATCTCAAATCAATCATTACTTATCACTCAAATCTCTGTGCACTTTTACTTTCGCAAAAAGAAAAAAACAAAAAAATGTTGCGGTTTCTTCACCGTTTGAAAGCCAATACGTAAAAAATTTACTAAAAACTAAAAAAAGTACAAGAATTTAAAAGCATAGAAATATGCGCGTGAGAGATATCGGACATACAATCATCTTAAATAAAATTTGGCGTCGTGACATTTACTTTGATCCATCCTGGATAATAATGCTATTTCTTTGACTGATGTTGATAATGGCTATTTCTGATGATCTCATGACATAAAATGGCTCGACACACGCTAATGATATTTAAATAGAGTTTGTATGATGGACTAGCTTCAGTTATACGACTTGAATAAGAATGCATCTTTGACAAGTCATCATATGTTTAGGCATATGCTGCAGGAATATCATAGTACAGATGTATAAACTTCTTTAACATATAAATTCATTAATAAAAATATTTGTCGTATTAGTTTTTTCGCAATTTTATAAGAACGCTGGTTTTAAAGCAAGTTATACAATCAATATATCTCTCGCAAAATAATATTGATTCTTTACTGGTAGTGTATAACAATTTCTCTGTATGTTGCAAATTGTTATACTTCATCGATATTATTTTCACATTAGATATCGATCGTAAAAGTTGCTCAAAGCAGTTTTCACAATTGCACTAAAATCAGAATTTGAATGACAACCGATAAACACATAAATTATCTCTTATGCTTTATGAAAAGTCATTTTTATCTCATGCTATTACATATGAGAGATGTATTTTTTCTAAATATCTTCTCTCTTTCTTTCTCACGCAAGCGCGTATGAGAACATATCAAAAAAAAAAAAAAAATAAATAAAATAAAAATAAAAATAAAAATAAAAAAAAAACAAATCCAATCTATATCTCCTAAGTATATAGAATATATATATGTATATGTATAAAACATGTACATATATATATACACACGTATGAACATATATAAATTAACGATCGTTCACACAGTATATTATTTTGCAATTTTGCTAAGCATTGCTACTAATATTTAAACATGTGTTTTCTGTTTGTTCACTGGTACGTTATATATCTGTTAGATTAACCTGCAGCATAAACATTACAAATTAAATCTGTCACCAGATTTCCTTGACATTTTAGAACCCAGTGTCGTGTGATCATAAGTAATGTCAACGGTTTCAATTTTTTTGTTTTTTTTTTGAAAGAACAAGACACGATACAAAACATGTTTCGCGAAGTTTCTCATGGAAGACTTTTAGATAATTTCTTTGACATTGTGTGTGTGTGTGAGAGAGAGAGAAAGAGTAAGCGCGGACCCGTATATAATAAAACTCTATTGTCTTAAAAAAGAAGAGTGGATACACAAGATAGATTCAGTAACAAATAATAATAAATTCATTGTTTTTGCGAGCTCAATATACTCAAAGGAATTAAACAATATTTCCACGGAGAAACTTTTGAAACATCTTTTTGTAGAGTTGATGTGTGTATCCTACTATTGGGTTCTGAATGAAAGAAGTAGCAGTTCTTAAGCTTCGGTCGATGCTACAAGGGAGCTCTTAGGCGTGTACGCTGTCGCGTTCGGATCCAAATTCGACACGGTACACCCAGGACAGGGGGAACTTTCGTTTGAACGTATTTTTGTTCCTGCAACTCTCACTTCACTATTTAAACGAAGCTTGGACGTCGCGCAGGTTGGCGCTGGACCAAATGTGTCTTGTGGCATCACAGCTAAATCTTGCGCTATTTTTGTTTTTAACATCTCAATTTCTTTCTCTTGAGATCTGATTAAGCCTAATATAACAGAAAACAATATGATATATACTAGCAACAATCTTCAATGTACACTCCTTTGTTTTTTTGCGATTCTTACTTTTTTCTTTCTAATCATATTATAAAATATTGTAGTAAAGCTTACTTTCTGTTTCTAACCATATTGTATGTATTAAGAAAATATATAATATATACAAAAATATATACTTACTTTCTCGAATTTCTAATTGTCGCTTGACTTCGCCGAGTGCCGAAAAAAGATCAAGTTTTATACGTGTTTCCGCACTCAAACTATTTTCCAAATGCGCGTTTTTGTCTTGTAGCGCATTGAGTGCAGCAACCAAAATTTCAGATTCTCTGTGATTTTCTTGACAACGCGCCGCATCTTTCTCCAGTACATTACACCTGATGTCAATATGAGAAACATATGTTTATGTTTTGATGATTTGAAATTCTTTAAAATTATCTACGGTTAATTTATATACAGTAAAATATAGCACACTTCTTACCTCTCTTCTTTCGATTTAAGTTCACGACGCAGGTTCTTAAGATCCTGTTCCATTTGAGATCTACGATTTTTACACGCATCAGTACATTCTTGTCTAATAAGTGGAGGTGGTGGCGGTGGGATTGCAGAACGTGCCTCCTCGGCAGCCCGTCTTGCCCTACGCTCGGAAACTAAGGACGCCTCACATGCAGTCCGTTGTTTTCTTTCTTCCGCAATTCGTTTTTCTAACGATGACATTGTCTGTTTATCCAGTTGACGCGCTGTCACTAGACCGTGTAATCTAAGATAAAATTTATTTATTTATATTTTACAATCAATGTTTTATTGAGAATACAAGTACTGTTTCAATGATGTTTTAATTGAGAAAAAATATAGTAATGTTGATTTCCAAATCACGTAATTTGTCTGATGCAGATATATATTCAACACGAAACAAACAATATTTATGTACCGTAGACTTTAGGTTATGTTATGTTACATTTACATAAAGGTTTTTGTTCTTTTTTTACCCTAAAACTGAATTCAATGAAAAATATATATAGAGTCGGTTTATCTTCAATTAATTTAATGGACCGATTAAATATCAATTATGGTCGGTCAATTTTAACGGAATAATCAGCCGATTAATTTAATCTGATAAGATGATAAAACCGATTCTTACACTCTCCTCGGAATTAAATCCTTAGTTGTGAAAATAAATAAACAATAAACTTATTACAATAAGAGAGATTAGAACTGTTAGCGCGTATATGATAATTTTAAGTGCGTGTATGCGTACATAAACACAAGCATGGACAGTGCTAAAGAAAAGAGCTTTCGATAAAATATCCTTTTTTCTCTTACAGCCCATTTAAGCCTGATGCAACAAAAAGATTTGAATAGAGTATTAAAAAATATTTTAATTTAATAAAATAACATACTTACTTGCTTTGTAACTGATCGTTATCATGTTGGAGCTGTTGAATATCGCCTTTAGCCTGACGCTCTCCACTGAGTAAGGTATTAATTTGTGATCGTAATTCTTGTTCTAATTGTCGACTTGACTGCAAATCTGATTTCAAGCGTTTTATGTCTGCTTCAAGCCTGCGACACACCAGTAACCTATTTCAATGACAAATTATGCAGAAGAAATTGATGAGATCTATTAAATACACATATACATGTATATAAATAAATAAATATGTATATAGTGCTGTAAATTGACTATTTAAATAACAGAGTACATAAAATATAACAAGTCTTTATAGTGTTAAGAGAATATACATAAAAACATACACACGCGCGCGCGCGCGCACACACACATGTATATAAAACACTAATAATGTTATTACAATTTTCACCAGTGTTTTTGTAGATTTATTAGTAGAATTCCTGCAGTAACTTGTTTCGTGAAAAAAGTGTTTTTCATATCATAATACCTTTGGTAATAATCTTCTTGTTGCTTTTGTTGTTCTGCAGTGATGTCACCTGTGTTTTTAACTTGTCGAGTCTTACGTTCACGTTGGACATTAGTCGACGATGAATCTCGACTTTCCTTCACGTTGTTCCATTTTACTGAACCGTTTGATTGCGATTTTATAGTAGCGTGTCCATAACCTTTGATGGATTTATCCTTTTCTACTTCATTTATGTCAAAATCGTTTACAGATCTATTTTGACATATTTTCAATTAGTACTTTTTACGAAAATATAAAAAAATAAATACATATATAGTTATTCTTATTAATCTAAAATTGACCGTACCCCACTTTTTCAATGATTTGTATATCATTGTGTGATACTGCATTTCCGTTACTGTGTATAAATTTCTTATCACCTTTGTCTGATGGTGAATTATTAGATATACTGTGTTTATTATGCTGTTCTTCTTGCTTTTCGCTCTTGTCTAAAGATTTTCTATGAGTACTTTTAGTAGCACTTTGTGCTTGTGATGTAATTTGGCTATTATTATGTACTCCACCATTTTGTACGTTTGTCTCTACAGAATTATTATGCCCCCCTAAAAAAAGCAAATAACAGTGTCAAAATGTTCAATTAGGATAAAAATCTTTTTATATTAAAAAGAAAAAACAATATTGATACTAAATACAAACTACCTCTGCTTTTTTCAGGGCTTGGATTATATTGTGGACTCAATTTGTGAGTTTGGCTTTTGACATGTTCTATCGATGCGGTAACATGGTGTGTCAGTGTGTGCGCTTGTATTGACATATCTTCTGGCTCCGCAGGCAGTGCTTGTTGCAATAACTGCAGATAGAACTCGTTCTCTTTTGCCACATCTTTCTGTTTCTTCTGTCAAGCAAACATATATCAAGATGTACAAATATTCATCTATGTGAAAAAATATTGACATTTTATACATATATTCTTATAATAAATTAATATAAGTTTGAGCGGGAGACATACCTGCCTCATTCTGTAGCCTATATAGCCTTTAAAACCAAAACCCAATGTAACTACAGGATAGCCAATGCTGCAAAACATGTGCATATAAATTACTTTAAAGATTTGTTTATAAAGGATTTATATTAATCTTATAAAAACAAGATGAAGAACTATACCAATGTGCTGCAAATGGCCGGCAGAGGTCTAGATGAAATGGCATATGACGCAAGTCACGCAACCGCACTGCTGCTTCTATATATAGAAATAGCAACCATAGTGTCACAGTTGGTAGACACACTCCCTTATCTGTACAATATTAAATTTAATTATTCTTCGTTATTCATTTTACAATATATTCTAGTTTCTATAATTGCATATATAATACATAAACAAGAAGTAAAAGATCCTATCTCGGATCGGATAAATATTTAATGTAAAATAGTTTAAACATCTTTGTTTTTCTGTCACATACCTGTGTGCCAAACATATTGCACCCAAACATAAGTGCTGGCAGCAAAAAACAGCCAATGCACAGGGATGAAAAAGAAGCAAATCATGTCTGATGTGAGTGCAATACAAATAAAAAATACAGAGAAGGCCTGAAAAAAATATAATATACTTTTGTATTATTTCCTAACTCCACAATAATTTATTATTATATAATATCAATATTTACCAAGCCTTGATATTTAAAGGAATCGTAAACGCTTCGGAGGAGTAACCAGAACGGCCATAAAAATTCAAAACGGAATTCCAACATGAAGTCTGCCAGAATCACCATGGCCCATATTACAAGAAACTTCAGATAAAGCAAAGTACTGTAACAAATATCATTGTTATTAATGCATTAAAAAATTGCTACTTGCCAAATTACATTTCAAGAGAATTATCTCTCCATATCGCATGTTTTATCTATAAGCAGTTCTTTCTTTTTCTTAATCTTTGTTTTTATTCAGCGTAATATCAAACAAATGATTAGATAGCAAAGCGCATAAAGTACAAAAAGGTATACAGTTGAAAAACACAAGAAGCTTACATAAGACTACAATCTTTTGAAATAAGGAAAAAAAAAAGAATCTAAGAAGAATCAGTTGACTATCGAGTCTGTTCCATCTTGTTATTGTAATACTTGGCTGCAAATATGTAGCACATGCAGCATTCAAGTATGGTGATATATATGTATATATAAGGAGATGCGAGATGGCACATCGGAATTGAAAGCTAGAGAAAGACAGAGAGAAAAATGATGAAAACATGAACGTTTACAATATGTGTGTATCGGTGTTCAGTCTGGACACACATAAGTGTCAAGCGGAACCGGGAATCGCGCCGATCGTGTCAATTCGGCGTCGTGATGCTCGGTTGAACGCGTGACGTCTGTGCTGCGACCCGACTCGCGGTCGCGGCGGGATTTTGGTTATTTTTTTTTTTTTCGCGAGTAATGGCTAACATTTCCTCTCGTGATGCACAGAAATATATACACTCGCATATGGCGGGCGCGAAAATTTACCTTCCGTAGATTCCCTCGGCGAGCTTGTTGCGTTTCAAGGGCCTCCGAAGCTTACCGCACTCGACATTTCTCCTCTTCATATTCCTCGACACTTTCACCACCAAGCAAAGCGACGTTACTCGCGGCGCGCTACGGTAACAAAAAAACTCAGCCGCGGCGGCTAGCAAGCGGCGGGTATACTTCTCGTCTGGCGCGGAATATACACGTTCGCGTACGAAAAAACTCGGGCTCTCTCTCGCGCGCGCGACTTCTATCAGTCTCTTTTGTTGTCATTCGCCTCTAGACAGAATAACAGATTCGAGGTCTCACGGCGGTTTACCAAGCAGCTGATTGGTCCATCGCGGGACATGGCGCTTATAATAAGCGACGAGGAATCACCTGCCGTTTATTAATTGCGCGATGCAGCGCGACGTGCCGCACACGCGTTCGAGACGGCCAATGTCGTTTCATGAAAATCGCAAAATTGTTATTCTCGCTAAATCGTGCGACAATTCGCTTTCCGATAGCTGATTTCTCTTTATCATATACACTCTCTTTCTCTCTTTTCTTATTCGATCCTTTCGTTCTCTCTTGCACGCACGATTTTACATCTACGATTTCGGGGTCTCTACGAGCCTTTATCGATCGTAGATGTCACCCGACCGCGCTATGGTCGGTCCATCGGCTTGTTTCGCGCGCGTTACCAGCGCCGCCGCTGGCAACACGCGTCGTCGTTCTTCCCGTCTTTTTTTTTCTTTTGCCGCGCTCTTTTTTTCATCGGCCACATGTGTTGCTGAGACCGCGTTCCGATATTCACTGTCGGTACTGAAAATCCATAGCACGTGTGACGTCAAGTATAGATCTTTAGTACTGGCAGTGCATATCGGAACGCAGCTCGATAGTGTTTCTTGTACAATACATATATATACAATCGTCTGCAGCTGCGCAAAAACCGGTAGAGTATTGTATGCGTATCTTTGTATATATCGAGAGGTTCCGCGAAGACTATCAGACGGAGGTTATCTCGAAGACGTGTCTTCCACATATTTGTCAGATTAACGCAAACTTGTGGACGCAATTTCCAAACGAACGATAGTTGGAACAATAACAATAAACTGTGATTGCAAAAATGGAAAACGAAAGGTACTCATCTTACAATCGTAAATTAAAGATGTATTTGGCGCCAAGCATTCTTCTGACTATCATTTTTGCCTTTGCCGTATACA
Organism: Pseudomyrmex gracilis; assembly: GCF_002006095.1. Lineage (NCBI taxonomy): Eukaryota > Metazoa > Arthropoda > Insecta > Hymenoptera > Formicidae > Pseudomyrmex > Pseudomyrmex gracilis. The sequence continues at coordinate 1,173,254 of NW_018020595.1, forward strand.
AAGCAACGAAAGACAGCATTGTAACGTCGTTAGTGACTACGTGTTTCATTACGTCTGTATTTCTTGTGAGTTTTCTGTGTTGCGACGCGGTGCTGCGTCTGTGTCACACACTGATCTTGCTCGTGGATCAACAGTCCGGAGAAAGTTTCTCAGCAATGAGTTACATCTTTCACCTGAACATTGCATCTATAGGAGTTGGTGTCATCAGTGTGATTATATTTCTGGGACTAATAATTATTGTCCGGGAAAATCCATTTAATTACATCTGGCAATTTGGACCTTACATAAATATCCCATTGATGATATTTTCTTTCTGTTTGCTAAGGATGACAAACTTGGCTAAGTGGCAATCATGTTCTCTTGCTGCCATGAAAGGACTAGATTATGGTACAGGTATGGCGTACAGTTACTATTATGGGTATCTACGATTGGTTCTACCATCTACAGGAACCAGAGACAGCAAAAGCATCAATGAAAAAATTGAAAATTTTGAGGACAATCATAATGTTAATTTTACTGTTCACAAATTATTTATTTTGATATCATCTTCCGGATATATCCCACCAGATTTAAAAGAAGCTTCTCAGTGGATGGAGAGTGCAAGTGAGCTAGAAGAAGAAACACGCAATAGAGCTGGTAATATAGGTAGAAAATATCGCAACAATGTTTACAAGATATATCCTGGTGGATTAAAACCAGGCGTTAAACCCTATTATGTAGTGGCAGAGGGTGCCTCACCTTTACTAACATTTCATGAAGTAATACAACATAATCATCCAGAATCTGAACTATTTAAGAGATATAAAACTGAGATTATCAAGACATTTTATGAAAAGTTACAAAATATTTTGCAAAGTAATCCAGATACTAGAGACTTATGCGAATTAATTTACTATAATGATTATGACTCTAGTGGAGTAAAAGTTAATGTTGGAGAATTAATTTTAGAAAGAATATATAAACTTCGGAGCTCTTAAATACAACAAAAATAAAAAATTGTATGTGTTAACAAATTCTATCACACTGTACAATATTACATCTTTGTTACCAATGTAATTTTACATGTATAGATATTTATCAGAAGCATTTTATACAGTATTGTTCAGTACAGTAAGTGATTATTGTAAGAACACAAGAGTGTGTATATATATATATGTATAAGTGATTTAAAGTTTATATAAATTTATATCACGATTTTATGCTTTATGTTATTTTGTAATTGTTTATGTTATAAACAATTACAAAATATATATAAACAAAGAAAACATTATATTTTATATTTTTATACTACTAGAAAATATTGTAACAAAAACTTTTTATATTGATATTGTCTCTATTTTCATTTATATATGTATAAGAACTTTATCTTCTCGAAATGAAGAAAAACTTTTATTATACATACATTGTTTTTTAAGCTTCTTTTTTGTGCCTATTTTATGCTTTCTAAAACTTTGTACAACAAGAAAGTAAAATATATGTATACGTATAAAATGTATCATTTATTCACATATACAAATTTCTTAAGAAACATTACAAAGTATTGTAATTCATTCTCATATCATGGGAAGACGTTTTAACTCTTTTTAAAGCGTGCTTTAACGAAAAAGCTCGCTATGTGCGGCGTCCGCAACTGACAATTACGATTTTCATGTCGAATATATACGTCGTCCGTAACAGAGAAATTTTCTGACGACGAATATATTTGCCGTCCGCACAAAAAGTTGAAAAAGTTAAAGACTGTTCACATGATTATTTTTTATGAGCATTTATATATGTATAAATGTACGTGTTTCTTTAATTAAGAATCAATATTTAAATTTTTACTATTTGCGTATAATTCATATGAAAATAAGAAGTCGCTTATCGATGAACATCATCTCTTAAGGAAACTTGTAATTCTTAATAGAATCACTGGCTAAAGGCACACGATTACAAAGTTTCAACCACGTGCTTTCAATTGTTGTAGAAGTGATCTACAACATTTTCAAATATATGGCTGCAAACATGTAGAGACCGTCACATGAACACAAGAGATTTGTTTTGTTCACATGTCCATTTCGAATTGCTCTGGAGATTCCTCGATCACCAAATTGTCTGTAATGTCACAAACGTGAGAAAATCGCTAATATGCATAAATAGTAAATTATTAAAATATATATATATGTATTATCACACACACACACACACACTTAACCGACTGGCCAAAACTTAGACGCTTTGCCAGCAGCAGCTATTTACTGAAAACTTATTAATCAGCTTAGTAACTACTATTAATAGCGTATCAATAATGAAATTTCTATGTGGTGACTTCATTTTCTAACCGGTTGATGAAGTATTTCTATAAATTAAACTGACCTTTATCAGCAGTTTTAGAAGTATTTCTCGTGATAGTTGGTGTGGTGCCCTTTAACAATTCTGGCGGTATGGTCAGCGTATTTCGTGGCGGAGTTCGCGATATAGGAGAGTTCCGCAAATTCATCAGAAATGCACGTTCGTATACGATACGAGTTCCTGCATAAAGTATAAAAGATTTTATCATCTACACTTATTATTTATATAAGTTGTAGATATAATGCACGATGTAAAAAATAGTAGAACAAAATGCTGTTACAAATGCTTTTTCTCTCAGGAGAAGAAAAATAGACTTCACCTGAGAAAAAAAAACAGTAAAACAAATAAAGATAAAAAACTAAAAAAAGAAGCAGGGTAATATAATAACATGCAGAACTATACAATATACAAGAATCAGATCCGACAGCTATAAAACGGCCACATATACGTGTGATATCTATTTTTACACAAATGTATTTCTGTACTAACACCTACCTAACGTGAAAGGGGTGCAAGAATCGGCGAGATTCCCAGAATAAGAGATTCGTATAATGAAAGTAAAGAAATATGAAACAAACTTCAACTATTGTTGAACCTCAATAATAAGAATTTCTTGCGGTACATTTTTTCTACTTAAAAAATTACAATATAACGTAAATACAAATAATATAATCGAAAACAAATCACGTTGCACAATGCGCTCGCTTGCAAATTACGTAGCTTGTTATTGTTTACCCCGTTCAGGTATTATGCGATTGAACGGTAGATTTGCAATGCGTTTGTCGTGAGGAATATCGGCTGCCGTGCGTGCGATAAAGCTAAAGTTATCTCGAAGGCCTTCGTCGTTTTCGCACTTGTTTTTCGAAGCGCCGTGACTTTTAGCGCGTCGTGGCCAGCGTGGCGCAGCGATAAAAGTATTATGCGTCACCGATTATACATCGGATGATGTTGGGCTGGACACATACGCTCACAAACATTAATTCGACCTTGGCCGTTTTGCCAGATCGGTCAGAAATTGTGTGTAAAGCGTTTATGAAAGTGTTACGAAATAAGCGTAACCCAATCTATTGATATTCTATATACAAAAGAGACAAAATATATTATCAATTCGAAACTCGTACGTGTGTGATTAATTTTTAACGCGAAGATACTTTGTTCGATAAAACTTAATTGTAAAAAATGATAAAGCAAGTAGAGACACAAAAAAATGTTGCTGACATTTTAAAAACTAAATGTTCTGCGTTTTTTCCTTTTGCGTATGTATTACATACATATATAACTTGTTTACTCGACTCGCCTTTTCTCAATTCCCTTCTCTCTCTTCCTTTCGATGACGCAAAGAAAAAAATAAAGCGCGATAGAGGCTATCCTTTTATGTGACTGAAACGCAATAGTTTACACCGCGTATTATTTGTAGATTAAATTTGTCTCGTAAGTCCACGTTACGTTAGACAATCAAAAAAGTTTTAGATATAATTAAACTTAATTCAAAAAGTAAATTAATCAAGTGAGATTCGTCTCTTTTGAAATAATTGTTTCGTTAAAAACAATTAAGTTTTCCCGTTTCTCTCTTGCTTCTATTTTTATTTCTCATACCTCTCGAGAAGGTGTGCGTAAAAAAAGCAAACTTTATCAAACAATATCTGTAATACAAAAGAATCATTATCGCAAACAATATCTGTAGTACTGAAAAATCATTATCGCATGTGCAAACGTTATCGTGGCGCGATAAAAATGAAAGATTGCTGTAGTTATACAAATATGAAATGTATACAACGCAAAACATTTTCAACAAGTTTCACGCACACACAAAAAATTTATACAAATTCCAAAGTATGTGCAATTATATAATCGTTTGTTATCGAATAAAATGCGTGTGCGCGCGACAAGAAAAATGAATAATCATATATCGCGCCAGACTTGAGACGCATTAATGGCGCGTAAATAATAACGTCCTTGATGACGATTTGCACGTGTGCATTTGTTTATCGAGGCCAAACCGACACCAAACAGTATCAACAATAATATTTCACATGTCTCGTCTTTTACTCATCCATTGAAAGCAGATGTGCGACAATTTGTTAATCACATGTTTTTTTTTTTACCAAAGATATTTGCCGTCTCCTATCTTAATTTTTCCAAAAAACAATATACATGTATATTCAAAAAGATTAATAATTATGAATCAAAATGTTTTGGAATATGAAGTAAAGAACTATTTTCCGTACTCGAATGCACGCCATGCTACCAACAAGTAGCATTACTTTATTTCAAGTTTATCTAAATTTATGGATTAAAGTGCTAAGATATTGCAACGACAGTTTTTTTTCATGATCATGCGTAGAAAATGTGCGCAGAGTTAATTACTAGGAAGCACATTGCGGTTATTCCAACAGCTTCACTAAAGCATCAGAAAAGTTAAAATGTGGAAAAAAAAAATTGATAAGAGCTAGAAAGAGAGAAAGAGAATAGAAACACACACGCAAAAAGCGATTACACTGACCTCCCGGTGTCGTGGAATAAAGCGTTCCTCCAGGAGTGGACGAATAATCAGCTGGAAGCTGATTGGGATCGTGGATGACGATCCTCTTGGATGGTATACTCTGACTCTGAGTAGCCTGTCTGGCGATGGGAGATGCTGACATTGTGGTCTTTTTTTTATATTTTTCGCGTCAATTCAAGAGAAGAAATCGACTTTCTTCGCGCGTTTTTGTTCCCCCTAACTAAGTTCTACCAAAAACAAGGTGTGATGCGTTGCTCGTGGCTTCTCCACCCGTTAATAGGGAATAAGTGGCACCTGCTTCGCGTGACGCAAAATAGAAATGTGCACGCGTGTGTGTACACGTTCAGATCGACTGGGTTTCTTTTGGGTCGGCAGAATCGACTAATTCACACACGATCTAAAATAAAAGTTATGTGATCGCGATAACGCCGTCGCACTCAGCGAAACATAACCTAAATTTAACCCCGCTTATAATCCTACAAGATAATGCAAGATACAAGCTAGAGATTAAATTGCAATCTTACGCAAAGTGTAAGAAAACGACGAATCAGCATTCGCTTATATAAATCCATCCACCTCTCTCGTCAGCATTTCGGTGGGGGTAACAGCCGAGAGAAGAATCGCCGCGAGAAATGGAGAAGTGAAGTTGCTTCAGAGATAGAAGAGTCTCGAGAGCGCAGTTTTCTCGTTTCGTCCACGAGCGCCGCGACGTTCACGTTTCGCACATGTGAACTACACAAACCAACCGATAAAGAATATTATCTTTCAAATTAAATTGATTCTATTCCGTGCTGCGTGCGCGAATTGATTCGATATATATATATATCGAGAATCGAAATATCGCGCGCGCTTCGATATGCTCGGATTGGCGGGCAATCGTGGCGGACGCGCGACGCGTGGACATCGCGGCGCTTGTGTACGGTGACAGTTAAAACGTATCCGTGGCCGGTCATTCTTTCTGTGGCTACGTAGTTCAAAAGGACGAAAACAGTTCTCTGGGGCTGCTCTATAGTAAAATCAACAATTGCCAAACAATCCTAAACGCCGCTAATGATAAAGGCGTGTATGTATGGAATTTGGTGTACACCTGACCGGCGCTAAATCATATGGCAGAGGCGGAAAAAAAGTTTGATTCCGTGCGTTCGCACAATTAACAACTGACTACTGTCGCGAAAAAACGAAACGTGAAAGAACTTTTCTCTTGGCGAAACGATTCAACGCTAATCGGTGTACGCGCAAAAATTTACGCTTTGAGAGCGCGACGGTAAAGTCCGCAATACGCGTAAATGCGCGCGGCGCATCGGACAGAAGCGCCGCAGAAACGTGGAACGAGCTGGCCATGTGACAGGCGGCCGGCCAATCAGCTGTTTGGCTTTGTCGTGCCGCCAAGCTCATTTCCAGTCCGTGTGCACGCGGAAAGCTGCGAGCACCGAGTGGCTACAGGTAGAATCGCGATTAGTCTGGGTTTGTGCGAATTATGCGCGGCTGATCGCGATCGAGAGAACACCAAATCGCCACAGCTGACAAATCGAGGCGTCCGCTCGTCACGCGTCACCCCGCAAATCGCCGCCGTAAATGCTTTTATATGCGGAGTCGCCATTTTGGTGATACGGCGAGCCGACGATATTTGAGGCAAAGTGGGTAGCCCTATGATCGTTTTATTTTTCCCGTGTGCGCGAGCTAACCGCGGAATCCACGCCAGCCGATCGACGGCCTAACAACGCCCTGGACATGACACAACAAAATAAAACCATGAACTTCGTGATACACGACGCCAACGGTGAGTGGGATCCACGATGCGCGCCAACGCGCAGTCGGTACAACCACGCGTAACCCTCGCCGCGTTTTCCACTTTTCCATTTTCCCGTTCGACGGCCCTCCTAAATGCTTCCCGTCGTGGCGCACACCGACCGCGAACGATCCCTCGCCCTTTCTGCTCCGCCAAAATCATGACTTCCCGTGCGAGAATTCGCGCACGCTTTCTCTCTCGATCCGGGGTTTTGTCGGTGGCAAAAACAGTCTTGCTGCCTTGTCTCTTGATGCTCTGCCACCTGATCGCATTCCTTGTTTTTCGGTTTTGTCACATTTCGACTTTGTTGCGATGCACACAGCTATTTCCTTGATTCGCGAACAGGATACACTTTTTTTGTCCCATCCAAGAACTAGACTATTTTGTATTCTGTCGAAACTGTTTTTCTTTTTGTAACATTTGAGTTCTGTTTCGTGAAATGTGGCATTAATACACTTGCAGGATACTGTTTGTTAGTCTTACACAAAATTGTACAAATTTGTTATGCCTGTGTGTATATTTACAAGTTCATTTCTCTTAAAGTCTTGTATCTTAGACAAGTGTCTTTCTGATTTCACATTTTCTATGATGTCTTATGCGCAGACACAAGAAACATGTTTCTTTTTTATCTCCACATATAGTGTAGACTTCTAAGACTTGAGTTCTATTAAATACTTTGTACAAACTTACAATGTCTCTATCATAAGAGTAAATTTTTCCTTATAACTAATCATTTCTAGACATTTGTTTTCTGCATAAGAAATTTATAATTTTATATCAACTATATGATTATGTGCATATAAACATACATATATAATTACATTAGTTGTCAGAAGAAAATTTATAAAAACATTTAATATGAATTAAACATTGTTTACATACAGTAATATGAAACTGTTTTAAACACATAGATTTATTTTCTCTATTGAATAATCAGTTTTATGCTATTTACAATAATGTTTTTTTTGGTTTTTGGATAATTTTGTAATTTAATAAGTGCAAATAAAGAATTGAATATTTAATGCATGAAAATTGTAATGTTATAGATATGTAAATAAATATTTTTAAAACATGTTGATTAGAAGAAGTGAATATTCTGTAACATCTTATGAAAAGTATAAGTAAATTATTTGTTATGTTATTTATTGCAGGGCATCAACAGTTGATTAAATTAGTGCAGAGTGCACCTAATAAAGCATTAGGTGGTATTGTTAGCACAACAAATACAGGTGGCCTTAAAGTGTTTAAAGCTCCCAATCAAGAAGCACAGGTAAAATTTTAATTTTATAAGTTATCTATACACACATTTACTTTTATATATACATATATGTACATATGTATATAGTATGAATACACATATCTATAGAAATTGTAATAACATGATTGTTAGAATAAAAGACATGTACATATATATCATATACTTCCCTGTAAGTGTATTTCTAAATAGATATGAAAAAGAGTGTCTTTTATTTCTAATATAACTTAATGTAGTTATATAAAATTTGCTGTAATGTACATAATTACAGCAAATACTATGTACATATCGTTACAATTAGGTTTTACCATCAAATGCCCAAGTTCTGCGAACTATCAGTCTACAGAGCTCATCTACACCTGGCCAGAGTAAGTTTCATGTAAAAGTCACTTTTACAATTTTTTACAAAGAATTACATTTTTTTTTTTTTTTTTTATTGTATTCTTCTATAATTACAGGACTGGTAACAATACCTTTGCAAGCTGCTAAAATGACTACACCAAAAACAGGAGAACCAGTAATAACAAAAACAATACAGCTGACTCCTACACAAGTGGTAACTCTACAATACTTTATGACAAAATCTAACGAAAAAAATTACATTTCGCAGCAACTTGATTTGAAATGTAATAAATTTTTGTATAGACTGACATAAAACAAGCTATTGTCTCGCAACAACAGCCGCAGCAACAGCAGATACAGCAGGACGAGCAACAACAGTCTAATAATTCTCAAACCAGCAAGGATAACAATGGCAAACCTTTTATCAGTCCAATACTCGATCACAGCGGATCCAGAAAAAGGCAAGACGCTGAAACCGGCGACTTCGTGCCTGAGTAATATGAGTTTTCATACAATGTGCGAGCTATAGTACAATGTCAATTTCTACTGTTCTTATGTATTACAGTAAACGAAGGAAAACGGAAAAGATCGGCAAGGGATTAAGACATTTTTCGATGAAAGTCTGCGAGAAAGTGAAAAAGAAAGGCACCACTTCTTACAATGAAGTGGCTGACGAACTCGTTGGCGAATTTACCACTGCTCACATGAATTCTTTGACAGATCAGGTACATATCGTGCTCCGTGATATCCGTACAATTGAAAAAATAACATTTTTATTTTGATTGTTGTAATTCAATTAAATTTGCACACTTAAATACGAATTTTTTTTTAGCAATACGATCAGAAAAATATCAGAAGGCGTGTATATGACGCCTTGAATGTTTTAATGGCAATGAATATTATTTCCAAAGAGAGGAAAGAAATTCGATGGCTCGGATTGCCAACTAATTCGTTGCAGGAATGCGTGGCATTGGAAAAAGATAAGAAGAAAAAGATCGAAAGAATCAAAGCCAAAACGCAGCAGCTGCATCAACTCATCCTTTCTCACATTTCTTTTAAGAACTTAGTCGAACGTAATCGTTTAAACGAGAGTCTTCGCGGGCCACCAAAGCCGAATTCTGCCATACAGCTGCCATTCCTTATTGTGAATACCAGTAAAAAGACTGTCATAGATTGCAGCATTTCGAATGACAAGTACATGTTGCACATCTTAGAAACTAGTAATTAATCAATAGTACAGATAAGAATTATTTCCAGTTATCTTTTTTTTTTTTTACAGAACTGAGTACCTGTTTAATTTTAACGATAAGTTTGAAATTCACGACGATATTGGAGTTTTGAAGCAAATGGGTCTAGCTTTCGGTAAAACATTGATTTCATCTTTTTTTTTCTTTTTTTGTAAACAAGTTATTCTTTTTTATTTCTCTCTCGATAAGTGTGTATTATATAAAAAGATATACAAATATTTTTATAAAATGTTTTCTTTAGGGTTAGAAAAAGGGGAATGCACCGAAGAAAATCTACAGAAGGCAAAGCTAATGGTTCCAAAATCGCTGGAAAAATATGTGGAACGTACGTTTGTCTGTTGTGTCCTGTAAGTGTGTGCAGACTTTTAGTCAGCTTGTCTAAGAAGCCGACAATTGTTGTAGAAATGGCATCAGGAGACCTTGAAAAGTTTATTCCAATAACTATTCCGGGTCCGAGTACATCGATGGACGATTTAGATATAAAATTGGAGGGTTCACGGCCGCCGTCGTCATCACACACTTCATTGTCGGAGGATCCTTTATCGCCACAATATTACTCAGAAGATGACGACGATGAGGAAGAGAGCGATCAAGACGATCAAGCCGATAGTGATCTCGAAGTTAAGTAGCACCCCGAATAACTTCAAAGGCTAGACTCAGGGTTTGTATAAATTCTTTTGTTATTCTCAATATGTTGTTTATAATTTTTTTTAAAAACAGAATTGTTCTTCAATATGTTTTCTGATGAATTTTTCAGGATACTCGCCACTATCATCAGCGATGTTAACATTAATAATATTGCCGCTGTTGCCAACGCGTTGTCTTTACCCCCGGTCGCCAGTTTTTAACATGCATCGAGCAAAGATGTAGAGTTAATGCACGAGTAATTATCACAGAAACGGAGAACAAATCCGTCGAAGAAATAAGAATGATCAAAAAAGGAAAATTTATATTGATTGGGGCCAAGGAGAAAACTTTTAGCAAGTAATTGGGCCGAGAAAGTTGTTGGCAAATCTAAGAGTGGCTCTTTTTTTCGCATCAAGTAATGAAACTAGACACGATGCACGCGTGTAGAGTGAACAGAGTAAAAAAACAAAAAAGAAAAAAAAACGAAATAGCAAGATGACTGAGAACACAATGGGGTGCTATATTTTAATTGTGCATCGTCATACGAGTTTATATGATTAGCGTCTATGTACTATAAATTATAATCTCTCTTACAACACAGTATATCAATATTATGTGTAATGACCATTACTCATTTTCTTATGGCACGTTTATAATAACAAACTGTCTGTGGTAAGCAGTAAAGCGACAAACAATAGATGCAGGCACACATCTGACTCGAATTAAAAATACAAATAAATTGTAATGATGTTATAATATGAAGTTTGTAGTTTGTGAGTTAGTTTCTCGAGGAGAAAGGTTAAAAGTATTGAGTTGTTCGGAAAAAACTAGCAATTTTTAATTAATTATATGACTGCAATCTTATGAAAGTTATTATGATCATGAAAATTGTCACAATCTACCTGCAAAGATAACATCGAAACGTTAATCAAACATAATCAGCATTAAACAACGCAGAAGTATTGTACTTGAGAGTTTGCGAAATTATTGCTTTTAATTTTTCTGCTACAAATAACAGCGAAATTTCCAAATAACTTAATACTAAATAATATTATATAAGCAAGAGTTTGCAGTAGTTTTATGCAGCAAACTCCAAAAAAAAACATTTTTCATATCGCTATTACACAATTAAAGACTGCATTTAGCAGGAAAAAATTATTTTTTGTTAAACAATTTTTTTATTTTGGAAGCGGAAGACAGTCCAATGAGTTGGCCTAGACCAGCCGAGTTTGAATCTCGCCGCCTCACTTCTCGATGGTTCGGTGTCCATCTTATCAAAAATTGCAAGTCCACGAGAAAGAGAATTATAGAACAATCGGCAAAGATAACGTGTGCCAAATAGCATTAAATACTGGTGTAAAGAATTAAAGGCACATAAATCAGAAAAAAAACAAATTTTTTTATTTTCTTTAAATATTTTAAATATAGAAATAGAAAAATATATCAAGTACAAGTTATTACAAAAAGTTTGGTGGCATTTCAAGTCTAGTAATTGAGTTCCGAGCACAAGCAGGCAAGTAACAATTTAATCTGAACAAAAAACAAGAGCGCTCAATAAAATTTTGGAAACTGAGTGTTAACTCAGTCTTGTGATTTAGAACTGTTTTCTGTTGAACGCAAATGATACAAATACATAAATGTTCATAGGTTCATTATTATATTACATTTATTAGCATCTTGGATTTACAAAAACAAAAGTTTCATTACTCCTAGATTAATTACTCAGTCTGTGTACAATATGTAATTGACTTCTCTCTAAAATATTTTAAAATCCCTTTTCACTCCAAGTCATCATCGTCATACAGATCATCAAAGTCTGAAACAAAGGCCATTATTTCATTGAATCATAATTTTAACAATAACTATATATTGTTAATTTGAACTATTTATAGATAAAACAAACTATCTTGATCTTTTGAAATTTGTGTAGAAATTGTTATTATACTATTAAACAATAAAAAGAGTAATATTTAGTATACCATTGAAAAAATGTGTATGACACCGTTTGTTCCTGACTTTATTCTCAAATAGAGATATTCGGTTTAGAGAGAAACTAGGTGATCCCTGGTTAGGATAGGATTTTGTAAAAGAAAATATCTTTCTCTTTTTACATCCGGATGATATTTTAGTATTACTACTACTATTAGTACTTTCACTATTGGTAGATTCACTTTCGCTACTTGCAATACTTTCGTTTTTGCTATTTTCGTTATTTTCATTATTGTTATTTTCACTATTTTCGTTATTGTTATTTTCACGATTTTCATCATTGTTATTAGAAAAAAAATTTTCCTGCTCTTCTATGGAATCGCATACACCTGCGAATGTATTGTAATTTACCTATAAAAAAAAGGAAACTAATAATATTTTATATACCATTAAAGAATTCTGCGTGGACAGCTTTCTCACTTGCTGTAAGATCCACTAATAATCTACTACCTCCAACCTAAAATCAATACAATATGTAAACATCTTATATTGACATAAGAGCGCTGATATTTATAAAGAGATCTTGATTCTTCTATCTAACATTGCTTTAAATTCCCATCCTCGGACAATTTATAACCAATGAAACGGTCCGTATACAGTATCACAAAATAAATTTACAATTTTAAATCGAACTGTGAATAACAGTCCACAATTCTATCAAATAAACAATCTCTAGTAACTATGTCATTATCACGATCTGCATATTTTATTTTCTACTGTTATAAAAAGAACAAAATCTGGTTCTAACTTGTATTACCTCTTCCAATTCAACATAAGGCCCAGCTCCTTCGGGAAACATTTCATCAGCTACAAGCGTTGGCTTCATGATGAAATTGATAATAATTTGCTTCTACACTTGACGTTTATTTGTGAATTTTGTTGTCACGAATAAATATACAAAATACAGCCTAAATGGTAGCCTTGTAGGTAGTTGGCGCGACTCAAGGTTATTCTGATAAACAAAACTAAATATCTCTTGTAGCGTCGTGGCTGAGCAGTCTAATGCGCACGCTTGTAACTGTAGTATCAGTCAGGTCAGGTGCGCCAACTGAAAGGCATTAAAATCTCCCAAGTGAGCTTCTCATACATGAATATGTGCAAAACAAGATGTGAAGACTTGATTGTCACACGATTGCGAATAAGAAAAACGGAGAAGACAAAAAAAAAAGACGATAGTGCCGCCTCTATCGTTATCTCTCAAGTATATATGCGATTGAAATCTTTACTCGATGAACAAGATCTTGAAAAGCAACCCTAAAATTAAAATCTATTATTTTTCATGTAATATTTATTGAAATAGTAAATCATACTTTTGCATACAAAGATTAGGCTTCTGATTCATACGATATTTCATGAAGAAACGATAAACTGTATTAGCGGTTTTTTTAAATATTTACATAATAAACATAGAGGAAAGGGAAAAATGGATAGCTTTACTTTTAAAATGTACAATTTCACAAACAGAGTAACAATAAATATGAAATAAAATGTTTTCAATTAAGTTCAATTTTATATTTTGCATATTTTTAAACAATCTGAATTACTGTAATAACATTTTTAGGATATTATTTTTAAGTAAGAGCGAGATATGAATGGATAGATAATTTCTGATTAAAGATACTGCTAATGGAATGCGAAAATAGCGCACAGATCCACATATTTATTTTTCACTATATCGTGCTTTGTCTAATTAATCTTATTTAACTTTATGTTTACACCTTGTTAAAAGCAGCGATATCTACACTTTGCACATACTTTTCGAGATCTTGGATCTGCTCTGTTAACCAATCTACCGATACTTTCTCGTCTTCTACGACACAAGAAATTTGAAGCTTGTGAATTCCAAAGGCGAGCGGCACGAGTTTTGCTGTAAAACAAACAATAGTTGATAGTCTTATTTTATTATTTTGTATATACTTAGTATTAAATAACTAGAAGCAAGTTCTATTAGAGAATTCCAGCACTTTTCAGATAAGTTTTAGACATCAAAACGACATATTAAACACGACAAACTTACATGCACCCCATAGAAGACCATCGATCTCGATCTTTCTAACTGCAGCTTCCATTTCCTCCATATTTGTCTCGTCATCCCACGGCTTTACATCCAAAATAATACTTGATTTTGCAATTACAGCAGGTTCTATAAAGTATAAGACAATTAGCAATAATATAATTAAGAGATTTACTGAATCGTATTACATACTTTTGGATTTTTTAGCTGCGTACGCGGCAAGTCGTTCTTCCCTTATCTTAGCTGCTTCCGCGTCCTCTCCCTATCGAATCAAATGCAGTAAGAATTTTCATCGAAGATAATAATTTATAAAATAGGTGGATCAGTAATTTGTGAAAGAAGACTGTACGTTAATCTACACATGATAAAAAAGAGGCTAAATATCATGAATTTTATGGGAATATCTGGTGTATATGTTAAATAATAAAATTTCAATCGGACACGTTTTCTTCTTACTTAAATGTAGAAACTTGTACGTTTTAATTTACAACATTTGTGTACGCTAACGTATATAGTGTTAAAGCCGTCTGTGTAAAAAGTATGTGTCATGCGAAAGAAAAATTTAAATATTCGCGTTAAAACAAAGAGACCAATCAAAACCGTTCCTTTATTTACGCTCACTTGCCTCTGAATCTGACCCAAATAAATCAAGATCGTCATCATCACTATCCTTTAGCCTACTCTCCTTCCCTTGTTTGAAATCTTCCTCATTTAATGGATCAGCAGGACAGCTATTTACTGCTGAGTATGGTATACGTCTTTCGATAACGTCTATACGATCTTCCAATGATTCGAGATTCTTTACATGTTTCTTCAACTTTTCAAGAGAACGTTTCAGACCTTGAACGACTATTTAGAAAGATTTTTCTTTTTTTAAAAAAAATAATTATGCATGTTTGATACATATGTATTTCTTTGTCATTATTTACAATTTTTTAAGATGATATATCGGTTTAATGAAAAATTATGTGAGTTATTATGCTTTTATGTTAACTTACTCTTTTGTGATATTAAATAGACATTATATTTTTAATATCCAAACACATAAGATTAATACTAAGCATAGAAAATTAATAAAATATACATACGATTTCGCAGATCCTGGTTTTCCTTCTCAAGTTGGACAATACGAGGTGTGACATCCTGATCAGCATTATGAGCAAGCACTGCAATATCGTCCATCTGAAAATTTGTAATACAATTCCAGTATTTTAGAGCTACTTTTTACTTCTCGTAAAAAGTAAGCAAATACATATAATAACAAATAAATGTTTTCTATTAAAAAAAACCACGTAACATTTATGATATATATAATGTCTATATTTCATTATTGTAATTTATATAAAATTTTCCGAGTGTAATTCTTTCTCATTTAAGTCACAGCATCAATATCTTACATCGTGAAAATGTTTACGAAGCAAAGATAGGTGACGTGATAGAGATTTATTATAGTAATATTGTTAAATTAGTAATAAGCAGATATGAAAATTATATGTATTATGCGAAGGATAAGGAACAAGGAGAGTGCAGTACTCACACACTGTAAGGATTGTTTAATATGCTGACGAGCCTTGGCGACCTCATTGGCTAAACTTCCAACAACAGGTAAAATTGGACTAGTGTTGGACTGTTGAGTTCCCTGTATCCACCAAGATTGAAGATAAGCTCAAACTATTACTTCAAATTTACCACATGTCATCTCCATTTTTAACTAGCTACTTGAATACTTGATACAGCAAAATACTAAATTAAACGATGTCAGTAGCGAAAAATCATCAATTCTTCTCGTGCACTTTACATTGAAACAAATTGGTTCGTTTACATGTCATTTAAAATATCATATAGCGTAGATCGATAGTGTTCGGTAATGAACATGTAAAAAAGACCTAGGTCGTTTCGGGATAAATTGCGCATGAGACAAAACTTCATAATTTCTCGCTTTTAACGTTATCATTCAATATGGCTGTAACGAGTATTCAAGTCTAATAAGTCTTGATAATAAAATATGTAATATACTATAATCCGACATATTAAAATGTGTTTTATTTCTTCAAGATAATCCATTCAATTTTTGTATAATAATAAAGTAACAAAAGTATATATATTTTTATATACATAAAAAATGTAAATACTAATTCTCTCTTTCTTTTTTATTTTGTTAATAAAAAGATATTAAAATAGTATTTTTTTAATATCGTGAATAGACGTGTGAGTGTGTGTGTGGGAATAAAAACTTCGAATTAATTTCTATGGAGATAGACATGTGTGTTAGACATAGCAAAGAAGAAATATAATACACATTGTATGTTTAACACATAAAAATGATAGTGTACTACAGAAATCAACAGATTGCATACATATTTACAAATTAGTTGAAATAATTATATCTTTTTAAAAAGAAAAAGAATTAAGCAATTAATTGTAAAAATAAACATGCAGTTAAATTTATTGCAAACAAAACCAAAAACCAACAAACAATATCTACCAATCTACGGAAAAAGCAAAATCTTGTCCCAAGTGTACAGAAGTGATGATTCGTACGTCAGTAAAGTTGTCATTAAAAGATTTAATTGCGAAATAAAAAATTAAGATAAAACAAGGGAATAAGTACCACTCATTTAAACAAATGTAATTAAACAAACATAATACACAATTATCTTGCTACAACAGCGTGGTAAAATAAAAGTTATCAGTGCTGATAATACAAAATTATCTTTAGGAAAGGATACACATTGAATAGCAATCGGTAAGGGATTGCGTTGCAACATGTACCTGATCCATTATCTGTTCTTTGTTTCTTGCAAACGATATCACATTTTCTTTATTTTTTCCATTAACGCTTCCTTCGCTGTCCCTATTTTTATTTTTCGTATCTTCTTTGTTTTTTTTCTCTTTTGCTTCTTTCGCGTTATATTTTTTCGACTTATCGCTCGAAAAAACGCCGTCCTTTTCTTTCGCGTTATCTTTCGAACCATCGGATTTTTCAGTCGTCTTAATATTATCTTTATGTTGCATGTTGCATACGTCAGCAACTTCTTTGTTGATCTTCGCGTTTTTCCCTTGGCACTTAGAACGTTTTTTACTCGATTCGTTTGACTCGCTCTCAAGAGTCAGCTTGTTATCTTTCGATTTTTCAGTCTTAGACTTTAACGTGTTAGTATTGATTAGATCTTGGCACTTATCAGTTACAGAATTGTCAGACTTAAGTGTACAGTCTCCTATAATCTTACGAGTCTCCACCTTGCAACATGTTCCAAGCTACGCAGATACAGAGTAACATTTTCCACATAATGTACAGACAATAATTCAAGAAACAAAACAACATCTCTCGCTATCGAGAGATGTATAGAATTTTTATTCAAACTTTTGTAGTTTGTAACATTTATGTGATCACATGCACAATGCATTAAACACACTTTACGAGATACAAGAATAGCGTTTGCTTTTAATTGAAGCAAACTCTCAATCCAGATTAAATTCAATATCTATGGTTTTTTATTCAATGAAATATAAGTGTTCGAATCGTAGTTAAGTTTTTTTTTTATTTTAAAACAGAATAAGAAACAAATGTTTTTATATACACTTAGGTTGTTCTTTATAAATGTAAACCTTAGTTCAGATCAGAATATATATACGAAATTCAATAAATTTCCAATCATTTAATAGACAACAGAAGATCATGAGAGATTGAATTTAATTGGATTACTCTAAATTGGACCCGTTTCAAGAACGCTATTAAAGATAGTACATGTTATGTCTAGTATTGAAAATATAAATAAGATGTCAATCACAATATATCTCAAGTTAGCATTAATTTTCTTAAGGACCTGTTATAGTCGTGGGAAAAGATTTGACGATTCTCTCATTGCACATAAAACAATCTCTAATATCTTGTAAAAGAGTGATCATATTAGCAAAAGATAAGTTTGTTCTCATCACCAGATATTCCCGCGCTATATGTTAGAGATGTTAGTAAGCTACACAGAGTAACGTGAACATACACAAAGAAGAATGACAAATGCACACGTGATTATGTGTGTGTGTGGGATGCCATGATCAAAACTAAGAAATTCAAGAGTAAATTTACTTGACAAATCGTAAACGTACTCTCAAAAAGAATGTGATCAAAAGGAAACACTTGGTTGTTGTTGTTGTTGTTATTATTCACTTATTAAAATTTATCGTATTCCGAAGACAAATGCAATTTTAGTAATTTCATATGTCTCGGCATGTTCAAACATCACTACTTTAATTCCATTCTCTGTCGACAATTTTGATTCAAATGAGCAAGTGAGATGAGATCGTGCAGCAGAAACAAAACTTCTTACCTTGGCCATTCTTTCAAAGTATTGTCGTTCCGCCTTGTCATATGACGGCTTATCATACCATATCTTTTCCTTGGCAAAGGAAGACAATGCTACGGTCGACATCTTAGCGGTTTTATTTTTTACGAAGCAAAAGCACTTTAAATTTCTGCAAACAACAGAACAAGAGCAGAGTGAGAAATTTGTTTTTTTTTTTAAACAATTTTTGCTGTTTTTTTTTTATTCTTATGAATCAACTCAGAAATAAAAATTAAAAAATTTTAGAAAACCAACGCAAGGTTTTCCTTCTTGTCTGAAGAGTTATTAGTTTTTATAAATGTGTTTAAAAAAATAAAAAGCCATATATGTTTTTTCTTGTATATTATACATCAAAAAGCACAAAAATTAAACTTTTCTCTATTATTGTGTATTAATAAAAAAACATACATGCATAATATTCTATTGGTATACATATATACACACATTGTACATTATATATTTATTTAAATAGATTTTTATGACATTTATTTCTTGTTTTCGACTAAGAAATTGAACAAAATAAAACATGTGCGTTTCTATACACTAGTAATATACTTAATATTGTTGTATTGATATAAATACGTCATATACATATGTATACATGTGTTCAAAACAGTACATAGTGTAAAACAACATATTTGTAACAAATATATATATACTAAATATTTACCTATTATTTTGTATAAAATTATTTCTTAAAAACAAATATTTAAAATATTCAAAATAAAAATTATTACGCCAACATTAACTATCATCTGTATTTGAAAGATAAAAATCCGTCAATTTCTTCTTTATCTTCTCGTGCTTAAGAATTTGCAATGTATATTTCTCACATGTATTATCTTTGTTATCTGTTCTAACTTCGTTTTGAATTTTGTTCAAGACATCATATACTCTTAGTTTCTCGTGTTCTTTGCACACACAGGCGTGTATACTGTTCGGATTGAAATATTGTATAAACTTCTTAAGTTCATCAAAAGATGCATGCGTAGCGTAGCACACATTGAACATTTTTTCTTTACAATTATCCCACTTCCCTATTACGCTTGTATCTTTTCCCTTCCACTTCATTACTGATGGTACAATAGTCAGAATATTATCTTTTGAAACATTGTCACGACACTTTAGATCCGACCCTTTACTTTTATCCGTACAAGCGTGTATACGTGTGGATAACGGATCGTTTGTAATGTGATGTGCCAAGTCTGAAATACGGCAATAGCTATTGTACACATAATCTTTAATGTGAATACGTGTATTCATAGATATAGACAACTCTTTGTAAAGAAATTCGGAGCCGTACAATGCGGAACATTCTAAAACAACAACATTTCTTGGGCTCTTCTCCAACCAATCTGTGACAACTTTACACATCACATTTATGCATTCTTTCCTGCTTGGAAAGGAAGCAAAATTGGGATCTAAAAATGTTGTATCCAAGTACAGTTTTGTGAGCTTCTTTGGAAATACACCAAATTCATTGCAAACATGCAAAGGCGCTATCTTTTTGTAATCCCTTGAATTAATTCTAAAATCTCCTGTGTACAATATTACTTCATCATTCTTTTCAAATAGAAACATTACAGACCCAGGACAATGTCCAGCAGAGATACATGTTACATATATGCATAAATCAGTTTCATTTTTATACGCTATGAGAACTTTCTGATCGACATTGATCTCCTTCACATAAGTTTCTATGTGATCCTCATAAAAGTTATACTTATTAAGTAAAAAAGCTTTACTAATAGGGCTACAGTAAAGATACTTTTTTTTCTGCGATAAAAATCTAAAGAAGTCATTGTTTAACCCTTTCATATGATCGGTATGACAATGACTGAGAAAATATGCAGAGGAGCGCAAGTGTTTTTCCCCATCAAATCGATCCACTGAGATGCCTGGTATCTCTTCGATACACCCAAGAAATGTTGACATTTTGACTCATAAAATTGCTCCTGCAACGAAGAGAACTCCAATATCAACTGAGTTGGTAAAATTCCAATAATTCTCCTTATATTATCAATAAAGGTCATTGCATATTTTCTCCTTCCCCTATATATAATTCGAAATATGCTATACACGCGAATTACACAAGGTTATGCGATTGCGAGTAAAAATATTCGCATATCATTTTGTGCTACCAATATTGAACACAAGCGTTTAAAAAATACTCAATTTCAAATTAAAAAAAAGAGTCGGATTTATATTTTTGGTTATACCTCAAGTTAAACTCGACCGAATTTGTCACAATGATGCCGACAATCGTCTCTCCACCAAGATCACACGGTTCCTCGAGATATGGCAAGCGATGCAACGGTGGCAACGATTTTGCCCTTGCAAAAAAAACCCGGTCACTTGAAAAAAAGCAGAATACAAACCTGGCGGATTTTCACGATCGTTTCCTAGTACGTGCGCATTAAGGCTCATCTACATAACCAGCTGACATAAAGGCCATTCTACATAAACCGCAGACGCAGGTAGCAGAATTGACCAATCACTTTAGTCGATTTGACAAATGTGAATGGTCAATTTCGCGAGATCTGCGACCAGCGTCTGCGGTTTATGTAGAATGGCCTTAACACAACTTGAATTCGTTGCGGGTGATTCATTACGATTGCCAAGTGGGTTGTCTATCGAAAACTTATGCGAAAAATTATCCCGGCAATTCGTTTTCTTCAGTTGGTACGTGCTCCGAATATTTATCCGCGTCCCGCCAATATAACTGTTCTTGATACTTTTTTCTTACGAAAAATTAGGGAAGTAGACATTATTTTTCTTATTTTCAGATTTGGAACAAGAGTTTTGTACGTTACAACAAGTGTGCTTCGATATTTGTGCATGTTTCATAACACGTGTTCATGTACGAGTCGATAGAAAGAAGTCGGAGCGGAATCGCAATTAAAGTTTAAAGGACTGTGCAATGACGACTCAGGAAAGTCAGATAGAATGCGATGTAAATATTCATTTTGTCGTTCCGAATCATTGTAAATCCGAAAATGACTGCGACGAAAAGATGTGGCAGGCGTTCAACGTTCGTATTTTTATTTCTCGTATTATATTTATTTTAGTTTGTACACGTTTGATACGTTTACCCTTGACATGTCTGAAAAAAACCGCAAATAATGTGTTCGAATAAAATTTATTTATTCTGCTGTTATGTGAACCCGAGATCACATCTCATATCATTCTATTATTTATTTATTCTATTTATTAGAAATGCAACGAATATGGTTTGCAACCAATGTGGATTATTGAAGAAGCATGTAACAAGATACAGCCATCAAAGAACGATGTATTTGTCATGGAAGAATTCAAGGGTGATGTATTTGCAAAGCTGAGAAATTTTAAGTGCTCGTAAGCATCAAAATTAGCTTTTATCATTATACAGTTATTTTGCTTATTATAAAACATATCAATATTTATCTTTTAAGAATTATACTCTATGATACTGAGAAAAATCAAAGTAACTGACTAAAGTAACTTCCAAGTGTGTATTTCAGCAGAATAGTGTCACCAAAATGTCTGCTTAATTGTTTTAACAATGGAGAACCCATTCCAGAAGGAAAAAATCCAATATATACAACAGCTATGAGAGGAATGTGTATTTGTGCATCAGGTTTTAGTTCAGAGAACAAGGTAGTAGATTTATTTCACAATCACTGCAAATAAGTTTGTAGTCATTTATAGAAATACTATAATCTTAAAATTTTAATTTATTTATGCAGGATCACATACAACAGTTAGTAGAATATATGGGAGGTTTCTTTACAAAACAATTGAGAAGTTCTGTCACACACTTAATAGCTGACTCTGTGATGTCAGCAAAATATGAGGTAATTCTCTTTCATTATAGACACAAAGATGTGATTGAATAAGAGAGAGAAAGAAACATTTTATCATGTTTATCCAACTTGTTAATGATAATATAGTTCAGTAATAATTACTTCGAAAATTACATATGTTTGATTAATATTTTTTCTTAGTGCGCTATAGGTATGAAAATACCAATTATGACAAAAGAATGGATAGATGCTGTCTGGGAAGCAAATTTAAAAGAAGATAGAGAAGTAATTAAGGCAGATGATCAGATATTTGATAAATACCAATGTCCTGTTTTTAAGAACTTAACGGTTACTACGACCAATCTTTCTAAACATCAAAAAGAAGAACTCAAACGTCTGATACATGATCACGGAGGAGTAGGTTAAATGTTATTTTTTTTTTGTAATTGCAATTGAGACTTCAACAATTAACTTGCGTGATTTATTGTGTGATGTTTTACTATTGTTTTTGTTTTAGACATTTATGGGTCCTTTAGATGGAAAAAAAGTGCGAGTAGTTCTAGCTAATGAAAATGGCCCGTTAAGTGACAAGCTAAAATACGCTATGAGCAACGACATTGCTTGTTTAAAACCTGATTGGGTGTACGAGAGCATTAAAGTGGGATATGCTTTACCGTTTCAAAATTTTATTATTAAATCCAATAAATCATGTTCGACACCAGAAAAGTCAAACAGTACGTGTCTAATAATGGCAGGCTATTATCTGTTAAAATAGTAGTAATAAAGTATTAATTTGCTCTTAAAATAATATAATTTTTTATGCATCTCTCAGCTCGTGCAACACTGAATTGTTCAAATATTAGCACCATACCGTTTGAAAAGCCTCAAAACACTTACGTAAACGAGACTCTCAGTTCGACAATATCGAATTTTTCTGTTGTAGATGCAGGTACCGTTAATTTCTCTGGTTAGTGAGAATCGACATAGTTATTTGTTGCATGTAATTGCGATTTATTTTGTCTTCACTTTCTACTCTTTAAAATATATGTATTTTTTTAGCAGCAGCTGCTGTAAATGTTCTGGATCGACTCACCTTTAGCGAAGCTAAATCAGCCGGACCGTTTCTTGACGGATGTAATGTAAATCCTTCTCATAATTTTTTGTACATTCTTTGTGTACTTCTTCTTGTTACTTGTAAACGAGACGTACATGATGAGTCTCTCGTTTACTCGCGAGATACTTTATGTTTGCAGATTTATCTCACTGGATTCGCGACAACTCTCAGGGACAAATTAAATAGAATACTGAATGTCGGGTGTGCGATGCGTCTCGACGATATATCGGATGCCGTAACGCATGTGATCGTTGGTGACAAGAACAAAGCTTCCGCGGAACTGAAGGCGATAAAAGCGAGAGGTTTACGGTATTGTTAACAGAAGATAAAAATTTTATTTTTTTCGCATCTTTGATTTGAATTACTTTAGTTTATTGTGTGCTTTTATATTTTTGGAGCAGATGTTGTATCGTGAGTATAGAATGGCTGGAAGAGAGTATGAAACTGAAGCGGCCTGCGCCAGAAGAA
Source organism: Pseudomyrmex gracilis (assembly GCF_002006095.1). NCBI lineage: Eukaryota > Metazoa > Arthropoda > Insecta > Hymenoptera > Formicidae > Pseudomyrmex > Pseudomyrmex gracilis. The sequence goes on from NW_018020595.1 coordinate 1,197,058, forward strand.
CGCTTTTTGTTCGAAGCAAGAGATGAAGCTCCTAAAACAATTGTCGGAACACCTGCTTCTCCGCTTAGTAAAAAGGTAAGGTGTATAGTATTTCAAAAGTTCTATTTTTAATTTTTCCGACTTTTAGAATGCGTTTAAAAAGTTAATATATTTAAAGTACTGTACATTGTACGTTGTTTTAGAACTTACAAATGTTGCAACAACCAACGAGACCTTCTGTGCCGACTTTCAATTTAGCGAAGAAACTTTCGTCTGCGAACGAACAACCACAATCTGATCTTGTGCAGCAGTATCTCCGAGAAAGTAGTGGTAAATGAAATAAATTACTTTTCGGCAACAAATGTGTACAGATGTCAGTAATCTGCCAACTTTCACAGTCGATTCTTTTGGAAAACGAAGTCTTGTATAAAATTTTTGATGAGATATATAAATGTCTTTGTTGTAACGGCGAAATAATTGAATTACAGAATTTCATACTACGACGGAAGAATTCGTGAAACCTCGAACGCTTGTTCCGGAAGATAAAACTGTGACAACCAGCCAGATACGTCTGTCAGATATCGCACAAACTAAGAACATCACCGAAAACGATAGTATCGAACCGCTCAGTCAGAGCTTGGTGAACGAGAAATTATTCAAAGTTAAGTTGTTAAGATTCTAGTTTCTCTTTTCATGTTCCGAACAATTGGCACGCACGCGTTCATGTATATCATTCGTAACACTGTGTGCATCAGGTTTAACATTTGTTGTGACTGGTTTCGAGGACATTAATGTGAAGGAAACAATTGTCATGCTGGGCGGTCGGGTGGTTTCGAATTCGTATAGTGGTATCCCGGACTATGGCGTCGTACCTATGCACGGAGCGTCACTAAAACACACGGTCAATGAAATTGTGACCGATTTATTCATCGTACGTGTGTTTATGATTTTTTTATTTCTTATTGAAAGAGAGGGAGAGAAAGAAAAAGATTATATTTAGAGAATATTATACTACTAATATTCGTTCGGTTAATGTGTTAACAGGAGGATTGTATCAATCAGGAGCGTCTCGTCGACGTTACGTATTATCACAGACCGTTATCTATCAAAAAATCGTGTAGTCCACTGTCGGAATGTGTCATAACGATGAGCATGTATACCGGCTCGGAACGAACGTATCTTTCGACATTGGCCACCAAACTTGGCGCTATGTAATTTGTTTATTTTTACATAAAACTAATCGTGCAATTATTTTCTGTATCGAAAGACAATATGTATTGTAGTATGTTTGTATGTGTACATCAAATATATTTAGATGTCAGGATATGTTTGCGCGCAAAGCCAATGCAGAGAAGAACACATACGGCAGCACGCATCTGATTTGTCCAACTCCAGAAGGAAACAAATACAACGCGGCGGTGAGGTGGAAATTGCCCGCTGTCACTGCCGCTTGGTTGATAACTTGCGCCGAGCAATTAACGCACGTGAATGAAACTCCATTTCTCGTCGGAGAAACAATAGGTAAGTTTTTATTTATATCTGAGACATCTCGCTTAGTAAACGTGCATTCTGTTTCCAAGACAGATTTTTCTTATTTATTCTTTGGTTATATGTGCGTAATGATTTTGTATTAAAAGCACCAGATAGATCACATCTTACGAATGTCAGCGAAAATATACCAAATTTGACGGAACAGATCACACCTAGAACTATTCTTACACCAAAGCGTTTCTTATCAGTCAAGGTATCTGCAATTTTATTAACTCATTATAAAAATATTAAGTTAACAATGATTTAAAATTGGGACATACAAATATATAATATACTATTAATGTGTGCGTAAAATTTTAATAATTTTACAGCCTCAAGGAACATCTGCGGAAACTCCATTAATAAACAAGAGACTCAGTCTCGTAATGAATCAAACACCGAAATCACCATTTCATTTGTCTACTCCGGAGACTCCTTATGGACAGGTTTTCAAGCCTGATCCTTCACCCGATACACGAAAAGGATGGGTCAAATGGGTGGACAATTTTCCAGATCTGCAAGTGACAGAACCACCTGCAAAACGGCGCGCTCCTAGCACCGTAAGTATTGTTATCTTTTTGCAAAAGTGATTACGCGTTCAAATTAATCAGAGTATAATCGAGTCTACTTACAGCCGCTTTCAGAGTTGAAGAGACAACTGTGGGATAAACTGAAGAATCCAGGTCAAGTATTTGAAAAAGTAAGACAAACAACATGTAAATATGTACAAATAAATTTTGTAAGTATTATGAGACTAAAATATTATTTTACATATTTAATTGGTAGGAAGATAAAGCAGATGAAGCGACACTGAGGTCAGACGATTCTTTTGTGAAAAAAGCTGAAGAAAAAATAAGCGATCAGCCGAACAAAAATGTGTCATCATCTTCCATGTCTATTAACCGAAAACTTGATTTTAATGAAGAAGATACTCTAACGCCTAATAAGTCAAGTAACGAGATAAACATGTATGTACGACTTGTGTGTAAAATCTTGAATCTTTTTACATCAATATATAGTGTGACGTGATGCCCTTTTGGGGTTAATCACTATAGAAATATTGCAAGTTTCATAACTAGCATATCTAAAATAATATGATGCATAATAAATAAAAATAAAGAGACAATATAAATCTTGTAATAAATAGGCAAATAGCAGAATTAAACAAAGTACTTCAACGAACATCGAGTACTCCCGAGAACAGATATTCGTTATCTGCTGAAAAGAAATATGATGTCGAAGCTTCTGATCATATACAAAATTGTAAGTATTTATAGTTCATCAAGATATAGATTTAAGGAAAACGTATGTGTGCACCCAATTGTTGCGCACGTTTTATGAATAAATGTTTTATTAATTCAATAATTATGATTTAGGTATTGTAAAGGACTCGCAACCTATTGATGCTATTGTATGGGAAGATCCGAATCATCCAAAACGAGTACTTATTATGTTGTATAATTTTTTTGTTGACTTATACGCAAAAAAATTATGAATCATTTTCTTATTGAACAAATTTTATTCTTGTACGATTGACTTTAAACTTTTCTACAAAATCACAGTTTAATTGTCTGTTGATCAATGAACGATATATTGTATATCATTTTTGCAATGCTCTTATTTGTCGACTTACACAATGTCAATGTATTTCTAGCCATCGTCAAATCTTCAAAGATATGGTAATAACCAGTGCGGCATAGTTGATCGTGAAAGTGAAGAAAATAACACGAACGAGGAACATATTAAGGAAGATGCGACGAAATACAGATGCGAATCACCAATCACACCAAAGTTTATGCTCTCGGGTATACAGGTATTAAACGTTTGAATATACGCACTGTATGTCACGCAGAAAAAATAAGTGCTGAGTATTCTTTTCTAATCTAGAATAGGAGTGCGTACGAACGAATAATAAAAGAACTTGGCGGAAACGTGTCGACAGACGCGAACTTCGACAATAGTGCCACGCATCTCCTGTGCGTCAGACTCTCTAGGAACGAGAAAATGCTTGGCAGTATAGCCGCTGGAAAGTGGATTCTTTACCACTCGTATTTACGTGACTCCGAACAAGAAGGCAGATTCCTCGATGTTCGTACATTAGCGTGTCTTGATTTTACTATATGACGCGTTTCTTAAAAATATTTGGTTTTGTATCACAATTAAAAATTTCGCAGGAAGAGGAATACGAATGGGGTAATCCAAAGAGTCAGAAAAAGATTCCACAACCGAACAGTGACATGGAGCAAGCGATAGCGACTGCAGCTCACAGATGGAGATTGAAATTGCAGAAGGAACCGGACGGTCCGTTTTCCGATATGGTGGCACTGCTGATGGTATCCGATGAGAAGTACGATCAGTTCAAGAGACTGATCGAAGCCGGCGGTGGTTTAGTCACGCAAGCAAGGTGATAGATACGTTGTAACTGCGATTCAAACGAACATTATGAATTCTGTTATTTTTTATTTTGACTTGTTATAGACCGCCCTATGATGCTAGCCCGTCTGGACACAAAATTACGCACTGTTTCGTTAATGTGAAACAGGTAAGCAACATTTAAAGCTGATAAATAAATTTCGTTTTATTGTATCACAAAGATCTCTAGAATAGATGATTGGCAATAAGTTTGAATATATACATATAGTTATTCAGCCTTTGTTAAAAAAATAAGTTATTACATTCAACAGGTAAACCAGCCTATAGACTGGGCCATGCTGGCTAGTAAAGGTATCCTCTGTTTCTTGCCGCAATATCTTAGCGATTATCTGACAGCAAGACAACCGCTCAATCCACGAGAATGCGTTCTTCCAGAATTCAAGAAGTACCTAACACTACTGCCCAAGTAAACAAGGATTATGACTGACTAGAAATATTTGAAATATAATGATGTACATAGTAAATATGAAGTTTTTGCACCGTAGAGGTGAAACATTTTTTTAATTTAACTGAAATTTACTGATTTTTGTTCATTATCACATGTATTTACCTGTACATTTAATATATAATTTTACATCTCAGTATTGTTAAATAATGTTAATGTATCATTAAATTAAGTTAATAGCAATATTAACACTTTTTACTGTTTCTTGCAAATATGAAAAATTCGATAAAACAATTAGTTGTTTCTATTATCACTATATACACATTTTCTAGAAAATTGAATCATTAAGTTTTTCAATTTCTTTTGACATTATATCTTTCTGTAAAATATTATTTATTTCTAAAAATAATATTTGGGGTTTGACAATATTTCACACACATTAGAATGAGAGAGGAGAGAAAAGTAATTTTAGTTATTATCTAAATTTAATTTAAGTTTCGAAGTCGACTCTCTGCTTACACATAATTCTTATGACAAAAATAATATACTTTATGGGAGATTGAGCCATTGGTGAACTAGATCAGCTCCAGTGCGATTTTATGCACTTTTATTATCACAAAAAGTAAAAATAAATTTTACAACAAAACATAACTACTAAATCTATAACTGTTTCACTTTCAGTCTTGATATACAATATAATTTCATTAAGTTAATAGCAAAACTGAATACTGTCAGCTTTCTAAGAATTTCAGCCATTCTGTATCAATTTTTTCCATCATATTATCATCATTAAGTGACGAAATATCGCCCAATATGTCTTCAAAGTTCAAATCGCTTGAAATATTCAAAGAGGAACAGTTCGACGTGTCTAAGTTCGCATATGTGTTAATTACCGGTTGTGCTCCCGGCACCACTTCTTTGCACGAATTGGTTACCGTTATTATCTCCGTATTATCTGGTTGTAATCTCTGTGTCACCTGATTATTATTTGATTCATCCTTTTTATTCTCTTTCTGCTGCTCATCTAAGCCACTTTCATTGCACCATTTATAATCAGTCAATATATTATAATCTTTTGCAACTTCTGTTACAAGTGTATTTGTAAATACTTCTGTACATTCTTGTTGTTTTGAATCATCTTGCGCTTTATATCGTTCAGTTTTGTCCGAATAAATTTTCAGATCGATATTGGTCTTTTCAATGTTAGTGATCTTAGGCAATACTTTACCAGCTCTTTTACTCTCTTCTTTTTCGATATTTTCGCTTTTCTTGATAAAATTGTCAATTTCTCCTTCTGACAATTCAGATGTTGATAAGTGATTAACATTTTTCTTGAATTGTTTTACTGAGCTAATGGATTCATCTCTGAGCAATTCATCAGATTTATCCTCTATTAAATTGGAGGCATTCTCAGGACTCAAAATACTCATATTTACTTCTTTAGAGAGCTCTCCTCCCATAGGAGTTACAGGTGGAGTATAGAGCGAAAGTTCCATTGGAATAGGTATAGTTTCTCTAGAAGAGTTTGTTTCTTCAGTGTTAGTGGAAACGATTTTTTTACAAACATTTGTTTCTTCTGTATCACTGAAACTGTTTACTTCCGAAGAACTTGTTTCTGTTTTAAATGTTCTTTCTAAAAAATCTTGTTTCTTGTGTGCAGGAAACGTATTGTAAACATTCTCTCTAGAAAAACTCGTTTCTTCTGTATTAATAAGAACGTTCTCTTCAGAAGAACTTTTCTGTTTTGTGTTATCGGGAACATTTTCTGTAGAAGAACTTGTTCCTCCTTCGTTACTGAGATCAAGTACATTTCTAATAAATGTCAGATCTTCATAACCAATTGGCCACACACACTGAAATAAGCAGAATTGTAGACATTACAAACTGTACGAGAAAAAGAGATAGACATTGGAAAAAAAATACATGTATATATTTACATCCGGCGCTTCACAGGCCCACACAGCTTCTTCCAAATTGAGTTGAAATATCCTGACCTTGTTTTCAAGACCATTTTTCATACAGAGCGGACAAAATTCCAACATATCTCAAAAGGTCCGGGTCGTTCAACATGCGACAAATCTCGAGATACAGACAAACGATCATGCACACGAGAACGGTGATTTTGTGCGCAATACCAAGCACCAACATGAAATACAATAATAACACATTACGTTAACTCAAACACAAGCGAAACAAATTGTTTGAATATTCAGAGTAAAGTGTCGGTCACAATGTCATTTTTTATATTTATTTACATACACGCGTGTTCTCGCGGGAGTATAAAACTTAACCTATAAACTGCCGGCTTTTCTACCATGACCATGATATACTTTAGCAAGGACCAAAACCCTTTCATCGCTAAGCGAATTAGTCGCAGTTGTCGGTAATGCAACCAAAGTGATTTCTTTGGGTGACGCCAGGGGTCAAATTTTCAAATATAGGTCAGGTATTCAAAATATGTAGAGGAGTAATAATGTCCTGATAATTCATCCTCCTTATTAGGCCTCTTTACGCATTACTGTATACTAAGGATATATGGTAGATAATCAGAGGATAATATGCCATTATCATATTTTGTAAATATACTGTTTATTTTTTATATCCGAACGTATAAAATTCTTAATCAATCTACTATATCGTTTTAGAGGAGGAAACATTAAAAATGGTACGCATAACACATATCTTCTATATAAACTTCCATTAGATATTTATAAGAGAGTCACACGAAGTTAAGATATTATAGAGATTATATTTAATCATCATTTTAATTACATTTTATTAGAATTTGTCCATACATGATATATATATATGCGATCACTCGATATTGAAGAGCTTTTGCAAACGATCGCGCGAAACATCGTCTGTCAAAGACATATTATGCCTCATATGATTTTCCTTCCTTTTGTCTCTTCACTCCTCTCATCGAATAATTGCGATTATATATATAAAGGAGCATGATATGTGAACGAGCTCTAGTTCAGTATCACACCTACCCACTCACTCATCCATACACGCATTTACTGACCGACTTCGAAGGCTGTTCTTATCTTGATAGTTGCAAATCAATTGCGCGATATACCTTTGGAAATAATGAATCTCGTCTCGATCAAACGAACTCGGGACAGGAACTCCGCTCAAATAAAAGCGCAAGTATACAATGTTTTTTTTCCTATTAATCGTATTTCTGATATACTTACTAAATTATAATTTATTCAAAAGTGCAGAATTATAAATCTCTTGAGACGTTTCAGTTTCTAATTCTCTTGGATTCCCTTTATTTCCTTTATATACGGATGTAAGTATCTATAAGTTGTGATCAAACAAAGATCTGAATAACGTGTACATATGCAGCTAATTTTATCTTGAAAGAAAAAATAATTATTTTCTCTTGTTTGGTTTTAATAAACTCCGTATGATGATAATCAGCTTGATTTAATGTGTGTTGTACAATTTCTTTGATTCATTAAAATCCGAGAGAAACTGAAGATGAAAGTAACTTTCTTCATACTTTCTCGGGCCGCCGTGGTGTTTCATCCGGGAGGTCAGTTTTCTACGTTTCATCGAGCGCTTCACTTCTGACAAATTGTTAATTGCTGCACAAAGTGTTCAATGTTCACTTTTGCTATATTTTTTATAGCAAAATTGCTTCGCGAAAGCGTTACAATGCAATTGTGCGCGCTTCGTGTAAAGTGTGTGTCTAGTTAAAGAAATAAAAAAACGCCGAAGCATACGAAATTTTATTGAAAAACAATGGAATTTCTCGCGGAACCTATTCTGGAAATTTCAAATTTTTCGAAGAAGGTGAGATGATAAAATAATAAAAGTACTGCGTACATAAAAAAGTAGTATTGTGCGAAATGTCTCATTACGTCTCACAACGATGCAAATGCACAAGTGTAATGCATTAATGCTAACGAGAACGCAAATTTTTTATCAAGCGAACGCAGGCAATAGCGACCAACGTGTTGACACAGGCACATCATGTGTCCCGAGCGAAACGAGGACAAGCGATTGGCGGCATTCGAGGATTCCGTGGATGTACAATTTGGATGACGGGGCTCTCTGGCGCTGGAAAAACTTCTATTTCTTTCTACCTTGAAGAGTACCTTATCTCGCAAGTATGTCACACGCGTAACGTGCTTTTCATTTTACAGTTTTATTTCATGATTCTTGCTTATAAAATAAATTTCATTCAGGGAATCCCCGCATATAGCTTGGACGGCGACAACGTGCGCACCGGTCTGAATCGTAATCTCGGCTTCAGCAAGGAGGATCGCGAGGAGAATGTGCGTCGCGTCGCCGAAGTCGCGAAGCTCTTTGCGGACGCCGGTATCGTTGTTTTCTGCAGCTTCGTGTCTCCATTCGCGGCAGACCGGAGAATGGCACGAAAGATTCATGAAAACGCCAATTTGCCGTTTTTCGAGGTGTTTATCAAAGCGTCGCTTCAAGTCTGCGAAGCTCGCGACGTCAAGGGACTGTACAAGAAGGCGCGTCAAGGTATTATCAAAGGTTTTACTGGTATAGACCAGAGTTATGACGTACCGGTCGAGCCCGATCTCGTCGTCAACACCGAGAACGCCTCTGTTGAACAGTCCGCCAATGTTGTCATCGACTTTCTCCAACGCAAACAAATAATACCAAAGTCGAACAGCATGAAGCAACGTGACCAAGAACTGTTCGTAAATGAGGACAGACTGGAAAGTGTCCGAAAAGAAATGACAATACTTCCAGTTTTAGAAATCGGGAAAATTGATGTGCAATGGATACAAGTTCTCGCCGAAGGATGGGCGGCACCTTTGAGAGGATTTATGAAAGAAAACGAGTATCTTCAAGTAAGTTCGAGATTCCGTCCCGTCTGTATAATTGTTTTATGATTAGAAAAGTTACGGTTTTCTACAGGAAAGATATATTACTTAAATCATTTGTTTTCTTTTAAACAGACGTTGCATTTCAACTGCCTATATGAAAACGGGGTTCAAATCAATCAATCGATTCCCATTGTTCTCGCTGTGAACACTGCCGACAAGGAACGTCACTTCGGTGCGACTGCACTCGTCCTTCGATATCAAAACAAGAATCTCGCTATCTTGCGTAATCCGGAATTCTATTATCACCGCAAGGAAGAGCGTTGTAGCCGTCAATTCGGCACTAATGATTCTAGACATCCTTACGTCCGGATGATTCAGGAATCTGGCGACTGGTTGGTTGGCGGCGACTTGGAAGTAGTCGAAAAAATCAAGTGGAACGACGGTCTGGATCATTACAGGCTGACGCCCAACGAGATCAAAACAAAATGTCGTGAGATCGGCGCTGACGCGGTTTTTGCCTTTCAGCTGAGAAATCCGATACACAACGGACACGCATTGCTAATGCAAGTTGGTGTTGTCGCTTCTACTTTACAGAATAATAGAATTGAGAAATTGTCTCTGTTACAGAACGGAGATATAATTTCATTATTTCAGGATACGAGAAGACGTCTTCTCGAGCGTGGGTTCAAGAAACCGGTTCTTCTTCTGCATCCTTTGGGTGGCTGGACTAAAGATGACGATGTTCCCCTGCCAGTTAGAATACGGCAACATGAAACTGTCCTTGAAGAAGGTGTCTTGCACAAGGATACTATTCTTGCTATCTTTCCTAGTCCCATGTGTTACGCGGGTCCTACAGAAGTTAGTATACAAATACATACAAATACATATGTATATATACATATATTGCTTTTTATTATATACATTATGTGCGATGCAAAAAATGCTGACTTAAAAAATACTTAAATAAATATAACATATATTAAAAAATACATATATTTAATCATTAAAATTTCAAAAATTATTTAATAAGTAGTATATAATTATAATTGTCCTTATTTTCAAAAGTTTGTTATAATAATTTTAAAAAATATTCAGTTATTTGTACATCTATTCGTGTCTTTTAGGTGCAATGGCATGCCAAAACTCGCATGATTGCAGGAGCAAATTTCTACATCGTCGGCAGAGATCCTGCCGGTGTGCCTCATCCCGACAAATCTGCCACGCCAGACGGCAATCTTTATGACGCCACTCACGGGGCGCGTGTTCTTTCAATGGCGCCGGGCCTGCAGAATCTCGAAATTATTCCCTTTAGAGTAGCCGCTTACGACATCAGAGTGAAGAAAATGTCGTTTTTCGAAGCCGAACGGCAACAAGACTTTCTTTTCATTTCCGGCACCAAAATGCGCAGTAAATATTCTTCTTGTTTTAATCATCTGTTTGAAAAAATTACATTGATTGTTTTATCTTTTTTTCTTATTTAGGTTTGGCAAATGGCGAAGATCTTCCAGAAGGCTTTATGGCACCAAAAGCGTGGAACGTTGTTGCGAGATATTATCAAACTGCGCAGCCAGAAGCGAATTAAAATAAATAATTAATGTTTACAAAATAATTATTAATTTTTAATATAAAGTTAGCAACTAATGTAATTTGCAACTAATGTAATTTTTAGTATTATACATAAGCAAAATTTGAAAAACTTCGTTACACAAAAAATTACTAGGACAATAAAAAAAAGAAGTGAACTCCGATGAAAGGTATGTGGGTGAACTATTATGTGAAAAATAGCGGAACAAGTTTTGCATTTCGTCACTAATCTATATATTATATCTTTGATATATGTTTATTTATTGCATCAAAGGACACGGAAGGATATTTTGTAGCTTAAACATAGTTGACAATCACCCGAGAGTTGATGATGGGAAAGTATTCTGTATTTCTTTAATCCGGTATATCTGCAATACAATATTCTACCATTCTTAACTTTGTCTTTACAGATCTTTCTCTCGTAAAAAACGTTTACATGCCGTTCACGCTTGAGTAAATTGATAGCAAAAAGATTACTGTAGATTGCTTACCTTCTTCCTCGGAATCAGATATCCGAGTAGCCTGGAGCGAGCTTTGCTTTGTTAACGTTCGGACTAGGCCACGTGGTCTCGGCGGCGGTGATTGCTTGTTCCAGAGCGCTTCCAGTTGATCAAAGTGCTGTGATTGTGCTAGAGCGGCTTGTTCGGGACCCAAGCCGGATTGCGATCCGGCCAAACCTGCTTTGCTGATCTCTTCCATTGACGCACTTACGCTGAAACGACGTTTTAAGCGTTCTTCGATGGTCGAAACCATAATTCCTAGAAATGAAAACTGCTCGTAGCTTATAATTGCTCCTTTTAGTTTTATATTGCTTACATTTATCAAGAGATCAGTTACGATTCTTTTAAATTAAATGATAATAAGAAATAGCTAAAATATATAAATAAAAATATAGATAAAAAAATAACCAATAACACACATACCTGACGTAAGATGCCCGTATTTTCGCTGCCAAGTATACGTATCTAAAGACACCTCTTTCTTCAGCAATCTCTTAGCGGGCCGTTTCGGCCCGGGAGGCCTCAGGTCTCTTGGTGCTACGTACGGTGGCAACTTAACGTATTGCGCGGGAGTATTATGTAGACATAAAATAGGCATGCATTTGTGTTCCAGTAAGTGTACTGCTATTCTGGAACAATCGGTGGACAATTCGACTCCCAAAATCGGCACGTGCAACATGATGGAACTCAGCGGAGTGCCCTTTTTGGTGTCCCAGACAAAAAGGCTTTTGTCTTCGCTTCCCGAAGCGGCCAAAGTGCCGTCGCCTGAAAGACGAACGCAGGTCACGTAGCCGAGATGACCGACAAGAGTGTGCAGATCGGCGCCGGTGTTGATATCCCAGACTATTAGATTGGCATCTCTCGAACCGGACACTACTATTGATTTGTCGAGAACCGCGACCGCCACGCAGGTCACATGATCGGTGTGGCCGACCAGCACCTGAGACAGCTTGCCGCCGGCTAATTGCCACACCTTTAGGCTCATATCACGAGATCCGGTGATCAGGTACTGAGAGTCAGGTGTTACCACCAGGCACGTGATGTCCTGCGAGTGCGACACTTGGTGCTTCTCCTCGGGACCGGCGCCTAGACTCACTATGCGTACCTGGGTGTCACCAGATCCGCATACCGCATATCTAAAATGATGAATTGAGTGTGAACTACGAGACGTTAGTACAAACAAATCTTAAAATAGAAATTAAAGTTTAAAGATGCGACAGAAAAATGTGTCTAAAAGAACGAGATAAAGAATATAAAAAGTTTTACATGATTTGTTGCGAATTTTCACCTCATGTCGGACGCGACAGCGAAACACCGTCCAGGTCCGCAAACAGACTGAATCAGCGTGCCGCTGTCGGCCGCCCAGACTCTAATGGAGCCAGCTCGGTCTGAGCTAACAACTCTCCTTCCATCCAACATGGCAGTTACAGCGGTTACTGGCGCTTGATGTCTAAACGTAGCCACGACAAGCCCGAGAGTCAAACCCCACACGCGGACCGTCTTATCCTCAGAACCTAAATAGTGCATATTTTATATAATCACAACACAGTTAATTAAACTTTAATATTTTTTTTGTTAAATACACATATAATAAATATAATTTTAGGGAGATACCAGATGCAACAAAGAGTCCTGATGCCGAAAATGCAATACAGGTAACGCTGGCGATGTGTCCTTCCAATGTGGACATCAGTTCGTGTGTGTTCAGTTGCCATAAATTCACCAGAGAATCAACACCGCCGGTGACCGCCATGGCGCCGTCTCTGGAAATGTCTATGCAGGATATCGGCGCGGTGTGAGGCTGCAGAGAATCTTGTTTACCGGATTTCTGCGGTTTTGGCGGCGGTTCTTCACCGCGGAAACTCCAGTAAGTAACGCGACCACCTCCACCAGTTATTAAGAAATCGTCTTTCTCGGTCACCTGCGGCAAAAACAAAAGAAAAAAACGTCGTAGAGAGCAAATAGAGACATTTAAAAAATTTAGCAAATTTTTTACTTACCTTAACCGAAGTGACACTCGCTGAAGGATTAGCGGGCAAGGTTTTGATCAATCTTCCGCTGTGCATGTCGAACACAGATACTCTGCCCTCAACACTACCGGCAATAGCTCTTCTGCAATCTTTCGCCAGGCAGAGGGACTTAACTGGTCCTTGATGTCCCCTAAGCGTATGGATTTCCGTGCCAGTTGCTAAAGATCTTAAGTAGAGCTTTTGATCTTCGCAAGCGACCAAAAGAAAAACTGAGTCCGAGGACACGTCCAACATAGCCACCGGAGAAGGAAGAACAATGCTGTTAAGAAGACTGAAACTTTCCAAGGACCAGAGGCACACAGTGCCATCAGCTGAGCCCGAAACCAAAACTTCTCCGGCCGAATCTACGCGTATAGTAGTGACGGGACCTCGGTGATGATCGACCTTCATTAAAACCTCGCCGGTGAGCAAACTGGTGGCAATAATTCTGGAATCTTCGCCGCCGCTAACGATAACCGAGTTGTTGAGAGCTGTAGTTAGAGTGAGTACCGGCGCGATGTGCTCGCAAATTCGGCGTTTCATAACAAGATCCTTCATGTCCCAAACGATGATGGAAGTATCCTCAGAACCAGTTAATAGGTATTGTGATTGGTAGGTGACTGCTAAGCACGAGATTGGACTGGAATGTCCTTTAATGTAAAGAGAAAATGAATTAATATTTTTTATTTTATAACAGTGTTTTTTTTAAATAAAATACATATATTTTTATACTTCAAATAATAATTTTATTTGTGCTAAACATTTCTTGTACCTTTAAATGTATGAACGAGCTGACCGGACATCACGTGCCATAATTGAGCGTCTCCCTGCGGTGGCACGACGACGACGTGCTGACCAGACGGTGCCGCTTCGATCAACTTGACTCCCTGAGGACACGTAATTGACCGGATCTGTAGCGGCAGAGGTGGTTGCAGCCATCCGTTCAGAGGCACGAGCAGAGGTGCAGTGTAACCGTCGCACCAAGCCATAGCCGCCATAACCATCCTGCTGACCTGAACGAAACCATATTAGGCAACAGCATTTCCCGCTAGTATAAGTGATACTCACGAGGTCACCACCGTCTTCGGCGACTGGTCTCAACCAGCAGATCAGCTGCGCAGCGAGTTGAAGTGGATCTCTAGTGAGTACATCACTGGACTTCCTGACGGCGTAATACACGAGCTCCAAGTCACGTTCGAGAAGGTACCGCCTAGCGTGCTCAAGGACGCATCGAAGATAACTCACAGAGATCATTTGCACAGCCGCTAGAAGGAAGTCGAACGCGCAGACGGCGAGTTTTTTCAGCTTGTCGACGTCGGAAGCACGCAGCAGATGTAGCCACGCTTCTTCGACATGGCGAAGCGTGTACGTGATATCCTGCGTTTGTGGCGCGCTCTGAAACGGCGTCTCCTTGAGAGGTGGCAGGGACGTCGGGTTCTCCGGCGATTTTTCGGAACTGTTATCGGCGTTCTCGGAGAAGAAGAGACTCGCCAGCTCCGTATGGTAGCTGCGGGAAATGTCCTGATTAGAGAGATACTTTCTAAGGACTACTTCGCGAGCCTGACCACGCCAGGAAAACATCAACCGACCGCTCATCACTCGCACCTGCAATATCCAACAATGCGAGGAAATGTAGATAGATAAAAATGAAAGAATTACTCGTATTCTAAAAAATTAATTGCTTACTTTGAGCCACGATGCGAAGGTTCTTCTGACCAAGCACCAGGTTGCGAAGTTGAATTGATTCTCATCTAAAAGTAGAGGTCCTTCGCCTCCAGTCGGCATGATCAACTCGAGTATTTCTGTCTCGGACAAACCGTACTCGGTGCAAGCGAGAATCGAGGCAACACGCGTAGCTGCACCAAGTCCGACGAGATTCTCCAAGTGTTCCAAGACCATGTCGACGCGCGGCGTCGCACACGCACGTCCCGAAAGATCGACGAGACTGTCGGTGCCGCGCAGACGATCCTTCTGCACTGGCGTGAGACGCATTCCTTCTGGCGGAAGCGCAGAAGTAGCGATGAAATGAACTCCTGCGGGAAGAGCGAGCGGCAGCCAGGATAGAGCAGCGACGATATCGCACTCGAGCGGATGGAAGCGATGAAGATCGTCGAGAAGGATGATCAGTTGTTCCTCGAGCGGATTTTCTTCTATGCGGCGCATAATGAGGCTGAACCAATTATTGAGGTAAAGTGGATCGAAAGAGGCGTCGCGCGGCAGATTGCCATCGTTATCGCCAGCAAGAAATCCAACGTGCTGGCACAAGATACGGAGCAGCTCCAGACTGTAGGATGATCGGGGCGTCGCGGTGCACACTCGAACGACGCGAAGCGTCGGGGCCATGAGCCATTCGGTTGAATCCTGGTAGACGCGCGCGAGAATAGAAGACTTACCGGAAGACTTGGGTCCGTAAATCAAAATGGGCCCGTGCTTATTCTCCTTGCCTAAAAGTAAGTACTGGTAATGCGTTAACTTACGTTGTGAGACACTTAATACTCTATACAGATATAAACCTACCTGCAAGGATAAGTTGTTTGACCCGCTTCACAGCCTCGTCGCTCTCATCGGCTAATGGCAATTCTCGAAAAAGAGCAAAATGCGCCATACTTTCAGCGTAGACCTCCTGAACCATTTTTTTGCGACTCTTAATCTCCGGATCGGTTTCAACGGACGCGTTCACCAGCTGCTGAAGTCTCTCCAGTATCAATTCCCGGAACTTACCGAGGTATTCGTCGTGAGCTTCATGATCGGCGTCGATATCGCCCCTGTGGTGTTCCACTTGTAAGCGTACAACGTTATCGTCAGGAAGGATTGTCTGGACGCGATTCTTGAGTTCTTCGGCGGCAGCCGTGTAGCCTGGCGCGTTGTTGCCCGTCCATTCGCGAATCACGGCCATTATGCCCGAGGCTTGCTGGTCTAGACCTAAGGTAAATGCTTTGATATTTTATATAATCGATAAATTATTTATTATTCTACACATGTTTACGTTTCTGTGTAGTAATCAAGATCGTCCGGAACGTTACGAGACGTTTATATCACTGAAACTCGAGAGTAAAGCGAAATTGTTCATACAAAAAACTAAAGTTTCTATCGACTAATGACTTCATTAATCACGTATCAGTAAAAATCTTCACAATTAAAACTTTCAATCAATTTTTTTTTTTTTAACGCGAGATGAGACTAATAATAAATCGTTTCAAGCACCAATTAAATTTCCCGGGAATTGAAAAACGAATTAACGAATAGAAAATAATCGAATAGAAAAAAGCAAAAGCGATTTCAATTTTTAAGCTTTTATATAACGCACACTATAACGAAATATACGCGAGCGATACTTTTCCTGATAGTGAGCAGCGTATGATATTGAAGGCATCTTGTATTTTTGGAAAAGAAAAAAAATACACACAGGTATTAACACTATATACACTATAGATTGATCTGTCAGGATGAGGTCAGGGAAAAACAGTCGGGAGACGTGCCACACTTCCATCGCTGTGCCACTGTACGAAGATTGATCAAATATTGACAACGGCAGCGCGTCGATATTCTGGACCGCGTTATTTATTTAAGAATCCAGTGAATAAATACGTCCGCGTAGACAGTCCGCAGCGATAACTCCAAGATCTCTATTTTAACTCCTAACATATATAGTGAATTTTTCGATGAAACTCTCAAATTCCATTACTTACTTAGGCCGTATTCGAGTTGCCGCTCCGTTGTGCTCTTCAGGATGTACCTCAGCTCCTCGTTCTCCGGCCGTTCCGCAATCGCGCGCTCCGCGGCTTCTTTTAACGCCCAACGTAGGATCGGCTCATGTTCCTTTTGCCATTCTTGCTGAGCTGTTTGCACGCTATTCACACACAATTCGTACATTTGCTCCGAAAAACCAAAGAGCCTTCGCGAAAAATAATTTTAAATATCGGTGATTACCTAGTCGCTTTTAAAATGTAAGACTGTCCGTCGCACTCGTAATGATCATTGAGAAGAGTACAATGTGTGAGAAGCGTCTGAAATGTGACCTCTTTCAATTCCGTCGGTACCCACCCTGTGGTATAATTTGTTCCCGTCAACAGCTGAAAGGATAACAAATGGACACTCTTTTGCATCCCCAGCGTGTGTGCTGAGAATATAAGAGAAGAGGTAAAATAAGACAGTGACATATGCGCGGTGTAAAATGAGAATTTATGGTAAGATATGAGTGTTTTTATAGGACAACAGTAATTGTATACATGGTAACCCGTTCAAGAAAAAAAACTTGTTTCAGTATCTCGAACGTATGCACTTCCTAATTCCACGTGATGAGGAAAACAAACATATAACGGCGGCAAAAAGTCACTCACCAAAAGAAAAGATCCCCTGGAGTGTCGGTGAGATGCGCTTATTTCCTCCAGAAAGTATTTCGCCAGATGTGGATTAACGTCCGGATTGTCGCTCGTTCCATATTGCATGTCCATCAAAAGCACCTGCGCAGGCCATATAAGCGTACGTTTCGCGGGTAGATAGTCATCAAAGATGAAATGAATTCACTGACTGACCTCGATTCCCATGTCGTCGTAGATTGATTGTAACTCCGGACCGACTATTTCCAGCAGCTGTTTGCGCTCCTCCGGGAAGTCTAGGCGCAGTTATCGAACAAATTTAATTCCACGTTAGTGCAAGTAGTTTTCTTTTGCAACTTGTTTCAATTTTTACCCGAGTAGTGTTTATTTAAAATATTTATTAAACTTTGTTGAGAAAATTGTATTTCCGCAGTAAACACGCCAAGAGTTTCGTTTATCATATATCACGTAATAAGAGAAAGAAACAAAAACTGGATTTCACTTTTCGAAATTTTGCACTTACCGTCTCTCTCGCTGGCGATGAATATCTTGATGAGCCTCGGCGCCGGTAGATGCGCAGGGGGCAGACCGCCCTTAACGACCCCCGCAATCAGTTCCACCTCGAGATTCATGTTTGTAAGAGTTTCCGCTATTCGATTTAGCCGATAATCATTGCTTTACACACACCCTTACACGTCCCACTCGATGTACAGGAACTCCATTTCACGGAGAACCTGGGATATTTTTATCTTCGATTCGTAATAATGTTGTACTGTTCGATCGCCAGCTTCACTGACCGCTTTGTCACTTAAGGACTTTTTCTTGGATTGTTTTTGGATTTGTTTTTTTTTTTTTTTTTTTTGGAGCTATTGTATGTCTTATTAAATAACTTTTTGAAATTTTTTCTTATATATATATATATATATGTATATGTATATATATATTTATTTGTTTTTTTCAACTCACATAAATTCTCGCATGTCTCTTCGTACGGACGTTTGGACTGTTTAATATAAGCTTATATCCGAGTCTTTTGTGTAGTCTGGACGTACGTGTAGTACTTAGAGAAGCTTTGATCACTAGATTGTTATATATATATATATCTTTCAATATTGGACCTTCAAATTGCGTCCGTGAGGTATTATATCTTCTTGAAATTGCTTATCATTGAATTTCTTTTGCGTTTATTTTCTGACTTTCAGATCGGCTGTGTCGCCTCGCAAGATATATTTGCATATATTGATATATTTGATCGTTCCGGCGATCAATAATCAAATAATTTTAATCAATGTACAATAATCGAATCTCTCTCAACAAATCAATTTCTCTCTTTTCGATCTTGCAGCTCATTTATATATTCTCTCTCTCTCTTTTATATTTGTATACATATATCTATATGTATATATATATTCTTAACATATATATTTATTTATTTTTATACATATACATTTATTTATTAATTCGGTAACTAGTTAACTGTCTACGATTGTCTTCGCTTACAGATGCAATGTGTGTTACATTAATATGTTAATAATATTTTTTTAGGCGATACCCTCGAGTTTGTCTCTCCGATATCCATCCCATCGATCGCTAAGCAACATATAGATCGATGAATTGGCGAAAGCGATCAAATCGCCTTCCGATCTCGTTAGTTTGTACTTGTCCCGAACGTGCTCATTTGGTC
The DNA here is from genome assembly GCF_002006095.1 of Pseudomyrmex gracilis. Lineage (NCBI taxonomy): Eukaryota > Metazoa > Arthropoda > Insecta > Hymenoptera > Formicidae > Pseudomyrmex > Pseudomyrmex gracilis. The sequence continues at coordinate 1,216,289 of NW_018020595.1, forward strand.
GTTGCCTGTTGGCCGACGGGCCGGACGTGACGGGCTTGAGGGAAGTTTATCAAGGCCCTGTTGTTGCGCATCCTATGTTCCCATTTTAAGAACGAGGACCTTCTGCAAACGGAAATAGGATACTCCGATATGCAATAGAACCCGATATTAGAGTTTCTCTCGACGTTCGATCGATCGGTCTGTAACTCTCTTGTATGACGACTTAATTTAATCATATTTTATTATATTGCTTATTTTCTCTCTCTCTCTCTCTCTCTCTTTTTCTTTCTCTCTCACTCATTCATTCACTCACTCTTTCTCTCACAGATTAAAGCCCAACGTGATATCGACGAGATGTATCCCGCTCGCGCACGCTCGCGCGCCAAAGTCGAATCGATCCGGCTTACTTTTTACGAATTCAGAGCGTGCGTGCCGCATTTTACGCACAAGAAGATACAAGAAGAAGTGTTTTCCATTTATCACACAAGATTTGCGTTTTGACTCGAGTCAATTGAAGTCAATAGCTCCGAGTGCGACAAATAGAAAGCACTTATTTGCGCGAACTCGTAGCAGAAAGTCAGTAAAGAAGTGACTAAATAAAAAACAATAGTTTTTTCGGCGGGTTCATAAAGTGTATCAATTTCTTCTCCATCCGTTTTATCTTGTCTCAATTCTGGCTACGATCTCCGCGCAATTTATTCGAATGTATCGATAATTTAAAATTCACAAGACGCAATCTCTTTTTCTCTCTTTCTCTCTCATCAACGCCTGTCAGATACACGCAACGGCGGCATTGCGATTCGCGTTGAATGTACATACATATGTGTGTGTATATATGTGTACAAGACTGCCCGCAGTTGGTATGAACTTTTGACCCGGTCCACCACACGCGGTTCAACCCCTCGTAGCTATTATTACCCCCCTTGCGGAGTTTCGAAATAGGGAAATGTCGTCGGAACACATGCGGTTCAAGAGATCTGTACTTTCTAAAATTGCAAATCAGACTCGGTTAGAATCACCAACACGACAATCGATAATATAAATGAAAATGAAAATGAATTTAAGAATAAAACTAAATTAAGTTGAATAATTGTTTTTCAAAATTGAGATAAAAATCAAGTTTATTAATAATTACATATTATTGTGAAGGACACACATATATAAAACGTTTTTTTTTTTTTATATATTTTTGAATATTTTTTTAAATAATAAAGTATGTATTCTTATGTAATGTATACTAGCGCAATTTTTTGCACGCTCGTTCACAAGAGAAAGAAATGATTGATAACAATGAAATGCATTTTCAGCTACAATGGTATTTGCAGACAAATCTCGGAATACGTGTTGCATCAGAGAAGGTGGAGAACGGGCGTACGTATACATGTGCAAATGTTTGCTATTCCGCGCACACACTCGAGCTATACGTCGGACACAGCAAACAAGCTTTGCGCCCGCCAAGTGTCGGCTACAATTATCCTTGCGATGAAGATCAACCGTATGAATCAGTGATGAAACAGAAGAGCTCGTGTTTGAGAATGTCGGATCCGAAATTATCGAAGAGAGATTTTGGTTAAAACTTCTGCGACATTTTTTGTGTTGGCACTAACACCAACAAAGAAGAGAATCGCTGATCGTTATTGAGAGAAAAAGCGGAGACGAGGAGAATCTGTTGACACGAAGGGCGACGATATAAGAAGTTAAAAATAAAGAAATTACCGTCTCTCTTCTAGAGAATTGCTAAACATAGGTAGAGTCCGGCCAGTTTATCTTCCGCCAATCGTCAAACGTATGTCTCTTAAACGTGCATTTGTTTACTCTTGACACTTGAACCGTGGTATAGAATTTCCTTAGCAAATGTCACCGATTTGCAACGAGGTTTTTAAAAGATATCTAATTTTAGCGCGTTTTCAACATATCAATTGTTTGCTGCGGAGAATGCACGTTTTCAGAAATTGTACGAAAAGAACATGACAATACGGTTAAGATAGCGCAAATTTTTCGGTGATTCTCAATTACTCGCTTTATCTGCTATTTGCATATACACGGTTGCTATCGCGCTCCTCCATCTTTTGCCAAATTACGAAGGGACGATTGATAAGTATTCAAAAGGAAGCATAGATAACGACAATAGTAAATTGCTGTTGTCGTTGACATTCTTCAAAAAAACAATGTCAAATGTTGACTCATTATTGCACATAATGTTCGAAGCATGATCTGAATCAGAAAAAATGATTTGGTGGAAAGAAATTTTTGAGCAACAATAAAGTTATTGATGCCGCAAAGAGCACTATTTTGACGAGTTATCGCACAATCACTACGTCCGATAATGAGCCAGCGTTTGACGTTTGTTCCTCTACTCTTCTACAGAGTACTAAACTTTTCAACGACAACAGTAATATGAGTCTTCTTTTGTTTTGTTTTTTTTTTTTGTGACTCACGGGCTTTAGAAGTTCCGCCCATTCTGAAAGTCAGCAAGATGATCTTACTGTCGCTATTTATGCGTCGTTTTGGATACTTATCAATCGCTCCACATTATTTGTATCCGTTACGCGATCGTGACCAAGAATCGCTCGCACGTTTCGATATAAATTTTCGGTCACGCTTATTAGAAGAAAACAGTTTCAATCAAGATCGTGTGCATTCTCGAAATACAAAATTATCAAACATAAGATGTCGTGTCATACTCCTTTTCCAGAAACCGATTCTTCTGTCTTGTTTCTCTTTATATCCCTCCTCCCAATGTTCTATTTGAATCTCGCTGGAAATTCTATTCCCCCCCTCCTCTCTCTCTATGTTTTATCAGACCACGATCGACCACCATCGAAGTGGTCGCCGTCGCCGCCGCCGCTACCCCCGGAGAGATGTTACGGGAAAAGTGATGGAAAAATCGCGCGGTGCGAGTCCCGCATCGTCAGTCCCGGCCAATACGGAACTTTTAAAGAGGTAAGAAGAGATCCAGTCAAAACACACATTAGGCTTACCAGGTCGTCGAGCAGCTATTGTGGCGAAAGGCCTTCTCCTGCTCACGCGCGGACGACGGCACCACTACTGATAACGCGGAGTCAAACGGCCGACGCCTCCACTAAAGCGCCGAACGCGGAGCGCCGACGCCGACGCCGAACGTCGGCGTGGACAAGAGTAGGGGAGTAATATTATTGGATAAGTGCAAAAGTTTTAATGGATTTTGTGAAAAGTGGACCAAACACTTTTATTAAAAACGATTTATTCATTCAACCAACTAATTCCTATTGTTTTCTATTATCTTTTGATAGCACACATTTGTACGCTTTTACTATAAAAAATGACCAGTTTTTTGTCGAATGAAGAAACGTGCTTTTGTAGATCCGTGAAAAGAAGCGAATTTTTCACTGTTTTGTAACAATCAAAACAAATAATATTTTGATGAAGCGATATTAGTAGAGCACGGCAGATGTAATGAGAGATCTCACTATTTAGTTTCTTGAGCTTGCATTGCAACAAAGTGTAGAACCTGGACTGTTGTCTTGATGGAAAATAAAAGTTTTCCGTTCAACCGAAACTGGGTGGTTTTCTTTAATTGCTGTCTTCAAATTGTCCAATTTGTGACAACACTTATTAAAATTGATCATTTCGTCGAAGACTCAACTCTTAAAATATCACACTAATCTCAGTATATAGCATATTTTTCCGAGAGTACAAATCGGTTTTTCGCACAAGCTGACCGCATTAATTTTTCTACTTCTAAGTCCGGATATTTACATATTTATAAATGTTGCCATAAAACTGCGTTAGATCATGACATTTTTGACAAACCCATCAAAACCTTTGCATTCACCCAATACAATACATCGATATTATTCGAAAATCGATTCATTTGTTATTATCTGCATTGTAGAAATTTTCGTGAATTCAATACGCACTTGCATACATCGTCAATCCCTACGTATAATCCTGTAACTCCAAAACGCAAATTTTAGAGGAGAGCAGTTTAAAAATTTAAAGCTTCATATAAGTTCCTTAGTTAAGGGATCTTTTGGTTTTAAATTTTTACTTATAAATATTTTTGTTTAATATTTGGTGACCATAAAGACCATGACTTTCTCAGTGTCACTATGCAATAAACTGAAAATCCCGTATGTGACACTTATGTAATTATACGTAGGGAATGACGATATACGCACATAAATAAATAAATACGCAAATATATACTTGTACACTTACGCATATTGTGTGTACAAGATCGTGACACAATTCATTAGACAACATTAGAAAAGATCAGACAACGCTTTTATGACGGCTGAAAAAAGAAGCAACTGACGAAACGATTCTCTGTAATATACGAAATAGAAACGCGGCGCACGGTTTGAGACGAGGATTAGTAAAGGATGTTAAAAGAAGATATATACAATATATTGTGTATTTTTTTTTGTATAATATACTATACGTATAATATAACTATCTATGTATATGTACATAATATATTATATAATAGTAACCAATATCATTATATATATATATATGTGTATATATATATATATATATATATATGTATGACAATCGATAAATAAATAATAGATCAAACTGTCATTTTTTTACCTTTTTTTTTACATTTTTTAATCTATTATTACTTCCGGCATTATAATAAAACGGTGAAAAAAGAACAATCCCAGAAAAACCTCGTTTGGCAGCATCGACAAAGTTGAACGAGCACAAAATTACGTTTTTGTTATTTCTTTTTTTTACAGTATTTATTTATTATTTATTGTAACACTCGCCACAGTTGTGTCTATACTGTTCTCTATAACTTTATTTGCTTATAAAGTCTTTTATAAGACGAGAGCTCAATCACCCCAACGATCAATTGTTATCTTACACTCATGTGAAATTCATTTTGCCTATCTTTTTACAATTAATTACTTAATTAGTTCACTTGCAATAATTCTTCGATTGCAACGAGTTCAGTTCGAGTGTGTGTTTCATAATTATCATTTTCTACTTTATTCGCTGCAAAATCTAATTTTACAACGTAGGTAGATTAACAACATGTCACTGTCTAACGCGAATGACATATATAGTGATTAATATTATGTAACTTGTTCACGGAGTTTTTATGTGTGTTGTGTTTCTACTTATTATATAAATTTTTGTTGTTTGGTGATTAAAATGCGAAGTACATTGTTCATCACCATAAAACATTTTCGCAACGCGCGTTCTACAAATTTTATCATTGTTATACCGAAAATGTGAACTTGCACTCAATTCCGTTAATATTCCATTCCTTTTATACGTACAATTATATTCGTAAATAATATTTTTTTACGATTTCAGAGATGAGATAAGAACACTTGTACAGTAAACTGCGATCGTAATAACGATATACAACAATCCGTATCGATCGAATAATACGAAGATTCAGAAAATATGTAGAATATATGAGACAAACGAAATCTCAAATTATTTATGTGAACGTGTATCATCTAAGAAAAAACACGTTAATTATTTTAATACCAATTATTGTTCTTTAAAAAAAGACTTCCTTGCTAAATAAACAAGAATTTCGCGGATTATAATAGTTATACCTCAAAATCGTAAAAAATCCGATATTATTCACTTAGACGAGCTGAAACGAAGAAATTCTTCAGAGAAGAATAGAGACCAGCTGTCGTGCAGTCGCATTAGTTTGTGACGTCAAAGGCAAGAAATAACGTACGATTTTCGCGAGTTCTTCTCTCATCTTTTAGTTTTTCATAAAAAGTTAATATCTGGTATTGTGATGGCTTAGTGGGTGTACGAAGATGACACCCTATACACCAGTAAAAACTTAATATTATGCGAAGTACAGAACGGGATGTTAATGCTTTTACACATAAAGTTGTGCTTTTCACTTAAGATATTATTGAGGCATTATTTGTACAATTTTATATGTAAATGCATAAACGCTCTTGCCTGTATATATGCCGCAAACTTAATTCAAGCGAAGATGCATTGCGAAAATCGAAAAATTGAATGTGACAGCTTAACTGTTTTCTCAATCGCCAGTAACAGTTGAGAAAAAACAAGTATAGCTACTTTGGCCATTGTTTAAATCGTGAAAATCACATCGTCAGATGTGACAAAGTTCTTGATATATTTTGCAGGTTTCAGAATTGTAACAATATTGTTTGTCGAAAAAGTAGAATTTTAAGCTCTGTAGGTAGCAATAGTTACTACGTACTACGTTACGTCGTTTCTCGCTTCTGACGTGACAAACCGATACTTAAAATGGATACGCGCAATAAAATACATTTATATTAGTACATTGCAGTTATCGTCGATAGAGGATCATAATATTGCTAATGATAATAACAATAATTACAATCTATAATTAAATGCGTCAGTGTCTTTCAATAAGGCTATCACTGTTAACATAAGTAGATGGCATAAGTAGAAATTTGAATCGCGCGACATGTTTGTTCATATGACCCACCACCAATCGATGCACCGTGACGGACTCGTGATCACGCGATTCCTTAGTTCTTGTTGCGATGACTCCATGATTTACAAATCCTAATAATTATAACACTTTCGGCACCACCTAGTTGTTTTACTTTTTAAATAATTCCTTACGTCGGTCACTCCTTTACTTGTGTCTTAAGATGCTGCAAGAACTCGTAATAACTAAGAGATGATTCAAATCGGTCTTCTATCAATCGTTCGACGAACAATGTTTTAAAGTGGCTATCATCCCTAAAAACATCATTTACAGCATTATAGAACATAATATATGTCACGTTAGCCAAAAGTATACTTAAAATGAAATCTTAATTTGAATCAAATATACATTAAATATTAATGCAAATTATATTCTTATTGTTGAGAATTATACATATAATTGTACATAATTAATATAATATTCTAAAAACTTGTAAAAATTCTAAAAAGATAAAGGGGATTATTATATGAATATCAATAAAAATGTGTATATTACTTCTACAAGTACTCAATATATTTTTTTAATTGTAAAACGTTTTCTTTTACCTGATAATTTGTATAGGCGCGTAGTGCGGCTTTTCTTCTTGCAAACTGAATACGAAATTTCGCAACTGTTCATTTTCCGCTGTGTCCAACTGTGGCAACTCGTACTGTACCATAAATGCAATTGAATTACTCTTATATTCTCCAGAAAGATAAATTGCAAATTATATAATTTTCATCTTTCGGACACGCGCAAAACGCCCGACAAAAATGTCAATGCATTTACCATTTCTTCCGGGATAGCTGCAAATCCCGGAACTCCGAATAATTTAGAACAGTAAAGCGGATTGACGTTCTTCCCGACGTAAATGAAGATCCTATCGCCGGCGTCCATCAGAAACACACCTCGGAAGTCGAGTTTCTCCGCGGATAGATGAATCCGCGGTGGCTGCGGACAAACCTTGCCGTCGATGTCCTTTGAGTTGCGATCGTCAAGCGCATGCACGGCGTATAAATCCGGATAAATCATCTGCATCAACTGCGCTAACGGTAATGTTTTCAATTGGAACATAAAGAACACACGATCGTCCAAGCGCGTGTTTGTGCCGGACCTGAAAGCTATCTATAAATTTGCAGTAAAAATATTCTATTATTTTCGCTGAAGAGAAACAAATGTATCTCAATGTGAAATATCTATAACATATGGAATATTGATTACGTACGGTTTTTAACAGCGCAATGATATATAGCGGTAACAACTTTAAACTTCCTGGAGCAAGAAGTCCTCCAGTGCTGGAAGATTGTAACACCTTGTATGCGGACAAGACGTCGATAGCGACATTGGTTAATGCGTCTCTCGCGTCCGACAAAGACGACTGAAGTGATCGATCGACAGCTAAAAAAACACAATTAACAAATATTATTTACGTGTTGTTTTGACAATTAAAAAAAACTCTAACTTAGACAACAATAAATATGTTATCAGTAAAGTTTACATACAAATTCACAGCAAACTAAAAAACCGACTTACCCATTTTTGACAACAAGCCTATTATGCATTGCTGATCCGCGGAGTGCATGACGTCCGATAAGTTTGCCACAACCGGCAGACACAAAGTATGTACTCTAATTCTTCGTTCACCTTTTAGTATAAATTGCGATGTAAGAAATGCGATGTAAATGTTCACGGTAAAATACTAAACAAAATGTATGTAATTACCTTTGCTCGAGGTATAAAGAAGAGATGCTTGGAAGCACACGTACTGCAAATCAGACAGATTCTCGTCGATGGAGATTTGCATGCCAAAGCCGGCGTCCGGATTGATGTTCGGCAAGACAAGAAGATCGGTCGAGCGAACGAAAAAGCTGCCATGGAACGCGTGGATGTTGAGACCGCGGGTGCAACGAAGCCGCATCACTGCTTCGAAACCGATCTTCCTAGTCAAGTAACGGCGGAGCACTCTCTCCAGCGTCTCGGCGCTTTGCAACTTCGACGCTCGAAACAGGGGCAGATGATGAATGCAACCGCCCGTGAATTTTGACATACATGCTGCGGTAAACAGGTGTAAAAAAAAAAAAAATCACATTTACCGATTCATATTATTAATTTGTATAACGAAAGAAATTTGTTCAATGAGAAAATTTATCTTTGTTTCTTGGATTACATATTAATATCGCGGAAAATCTTATTACTTACACAAAGTCGCTAGATCGCTGTACTGACTGTTTAACAAGAACAAATCGATCGCGATCTGCTGTCCGCTGCAATCCAGAGCGAACCTCTTATAGAAGTCCGTTGCGGGATTGAGATGTGGCACATCCTTGTTTGTTCTGGTGTTGGGGTCTTCGCGCGGGTGCAAGGCACCTGGGCCGAGATTAGGCAGACACGTCTGAAACACGGTAACGCGACCTCCAGTGGGGGAGAGTAGCTTGAACGCGGCTTGAAGGCCGGCCCCGAGAGCGCTGTTAGTGTCGTGAGTGCCGCAGAACTTGCTGGGCAGCTGAGCGAGAAGATCGCGCAAGAGTTCTTCACGTTCTCTCAGATTGACAATCAGATTCTCTGGACACGGTAAAAATACGTCATCGATGTCCAGCATGATCATTTCGTGCGGCTGCGAAACGTTATCGGGCATACTGAAGAAGTGCAGAGCGGAGTCAACAGCAAGAAAGCCGACTTGCGTGCGACTATCGCCTGGCAGACGCGACAGTTCGTCGGTGATCGTGTTGCAGACAATTTGCAAATAGCCACTCTCCACCGCAAGACGAGAAACATCCATCACGAAGAGGTAAACAGCAGGTTGAGGCGGACGGACCTGAAATTCATAATACAGTCGATGTCAAGTGATGAAGCTTTTTCTTTCTCTCGCAATCAGAAAAATAGATTTTATAATTAAATACGTAAACATTGTCATTTTATTTACAAGTACTATCTGAATTTACTTTTATATGTGTGTGTGAATATATAACATTAAAAAAATAATCACTAACCATGTATTCGCTTGGTGCAATAAACTCTATTGTACCAGTTCTGACCTCTGGCCGTCGTAATGGATCGCCATACGATTTTGTCACAGGATCGAATAAAAACTCTTCAGGAACTGTGGTAACACGTAATTACACGTAAATACACGTAATTAATTTGTAATATATAAATACACGCAATACAAACACCAAAAAAAAAACATCGAGTACAAATAAAAAAAAAAAAAAAAAAACAGATAAAATTGGAATAAGTTTATTACGTTCATTGAGCCTAGAGCAAAGATTGCATTTCCATCTTCTCAAATCAATAATGTCTACAAACGGGTTGATGTATGTTCTACAAACTCGACAACGCACGATAGTATTACACTGAATTACCGCCAAGTGCTGCTGTAACGAATTAACGAAAGTTTCAGTATATATTTAATTGTACAAAAAAATCTCTCTAAAAAAAAATTACAAATAGTAACATTTACATACAATTAGATCTTTAAAGGGATGTATCAACACGCCGAATGGCAATCGTGACTTCTGTAAAAGCGCATTCGATTCTGGAACCTTCGTCAGTGTACACCTGAATATACTGCAATCATACATTTCAGTAAGAGAAATATTCACGTACGGAAAATATTTTTAGTAATAAAATATTTTTTTTTTGTTATAAATATACTAATTCTTAAATAGACTTACTCAGGACTACAATTAATGCTATTCAGGAATTCTTGATGCAAGTTGATCTTTGGTGGCTCGACTTTTTCAGGTGGCAGTACATTTCTGCATTGTAAAAGATCTATTGATTCCACTCCCTGCAATGTTATCGACACAGTGAAACAATGCATTTTTACACTCAATTACGTACATGATTGTACTGCTTCAGTAATAAATAAATACCCATAATTTGTTAAAGCCACCTTGGGCGATATTCATATTGCTCATCTGATGATTTACTTGGTTAAATTGATCAGGATACGTACTGGGATATCTTCTATTTAGATTCGAGTCTAACGGTACATTTGGACTGAGATACTGAGAACGAGCATCATACTAAAACCACAAATAAGAATATTGAAATTTATTAAATTTATTATTGATAAGTATTCAAAACAACGCATAGATAGCAAAGGTACCATAACATTGGTGTTGACAAAGTTCAATTTTCAAAAGAACAAATGTAAAACGCTCATTATCGCACGTAATGTTGTGTGAAAACTCGTCTGTCTGATACTGTCATCTATGCCTCGTTTTGGATATTTATATCAATTGTCCCGCTTTTAAAACCGTCAACGTTATTTTCTGATTTCATTACCATCTGATGTCCCGAGGGAGGCGGCATTCCCGATAGCGGTGGTTTCACGCTATGCATCTGATTTGCTGTCGAAGGCGGCGCAATAGTTCTTGGAGGTCCTGATAGTGCAACAGTATCCTGTTGCGGATAATTTCTCTGACCAGGCAGATTTTGATGTACATTCTGTCCCGCGTAGCCAGTAAGTAAATTTTGTTGAGGCTGAGAAAGCGAGGAATAATCCTGAGGATTTCGTAAACCTATATTGTGAGCTTGCGACGTGGAGAACAAGTTCTGCGCACTGGGGTTCGCTATTGATGCCGTACTGAATACATTTTGCGCACCAAGGCTTGTCATTGACGACGTACTGAATACATTCTGTGAATCTCCGTACTTAAATTGAGAACTGTTTTCGGAAGAACCAATTGCCGATTGCGTTAGAACATTCTGAGTTCTCGTGGATTGTTCGCTGAAGGTCGCTAGATTTTGTTGTACGTGGCTGTTTTGATTCGGAGCGATGTTCGAAGAAGGTATATTGGACGTGTGTGAAGGAGGAATAGAATGACTTTGATCGTGTGCCGAAGTCTTGCTTACTCTAGTGAAAAGTGTTTGACTCGCCACAGTTTGAGCTACGGAGACTTGACTAGTCTTATCGATGCTACTGGATATTCCGCTCACAGTGCTCTGTGGAATGTTAGAAGGCGGAGGATTAAGCGCCCATTGAGAATTTTGATTCGCTTGAACGTGCTCTGATTTAACAGGATCCGAGGACGTCGAGGATGATGAAGATTCCGGTTTCTTAACCAGTGGAGATATCTGACTCGTAGAAATCATGGATCTGTGCTGAATTTCTTGGCTGAGCTGAGATGTGAACTCAGTTGACGGTGTACTTTGAAGAGGGATATTGCTCTGTTGAGCACTGGGAATATACTGACTATGACCACTAGGATTTACAGAACTGTATAGTTGTGATGTTCTAGATGGTGGAGGCAACACACTTTGAGGCCCACTTATCGGTGGCATCGGTGGCCGAGACAACTGAGGTCGATATTGATTGTGAAGATATTGAGTTGGTGACGGATCTCTAGAAGTCTCCCTGGACGGATCGCGTGATGATTGCGATGATGGTGTACCTGAAAATATATATGTTACAGCTAATTTGAAACTTCAACAAATTTTCCAAGTGACACTCATCTCATGCTTGTATAAGAAACTCACCAGCTAAATTGAACTGAGGAGATTGCATGCCATTTTGCTGAGGTACAGAATTTTGACCATTTACTATTGGTGATGGATTATTTTTTAAGGAATTGTTGGGTTCTGTATACAATGGATACTGATAGCTGCTTGGTTGAGACATTTTGTTGCTTTCAAATCACTGCAATAAAGTGTATTATTTAGAACATAACGCTACCTTCTATATATAATACACACACATACACACAAAATGCTATCTATTATACAAACACTATCTTGTCTGATGAAGATTATTGTCCTCAATAAATCTAATATAAAGTGTATTATACTAACAGTACAAGTCTTATAATTGACTATTATTTTAATTTTTCTCATATGTGATATATTAAAAAGCATACATAATACAGTACTACCCCACAGCAACAAAAATCTTACAATATGTCAAAATACATAGTTTCCAGATACATAGCAACTTGCTCAAGCTCTCTCTTTTCCCCTCTTTCTTCTCATCCTTCTTTCTCTCTGTCAATCTATCTTTCTCTAATAAGAAATCTTACACACACATACATACACTAACACTGCAAGAAATAGCGAAACTTTGGGACGAGAAAATTGGCTTGTTCAGCAACAACTAAATCTTTAATTGCATCTTAATAATTGGCGAGAAGAAAATATAGATCAGAGAAATGTTAATAACGTGTGAGGCATGGCAAAGCGCATTGTCAGCGTGCTGGAGAGGTTAAAGTGCGAAGGACGGGCCTGTAGATGTCTGGACCGTCCTACTTGCCTTTATTAGTGACGCGAGTCATCCGAAATTAGGAATAAATAGACTCAGATTCGTGCATTGCCCGAATTGCCACTTATTATCCGTGCGGTCTTGTGGTACGGCAGGACAATAGCAGCAAATAGCGAAAGAGCGAACAGCACACACAACATTACGTGGCAGCTCCCGCGACCGCCGCGCCGTGACATAGACAACGGCACGTGACAGTACCAGACGGCATTGCAAAAGGTTGATACCGCCTCCATTTCGAATGCTCTATTATACGTATTATATTTACTATATATACTACACACGTAAATTTTATACGCACGCTTATTAGATAAATAAAAAATATACACAAATTGGTTTTTAAATACACAAATATATTTATTTTTTTTTTTTTCCATATTATATGCTTTACATGCAAAATGTATATAAAATTACACTGAATTACGCTACATAAAAGGTATTAAGTATAAAAGTAAGAACGAAATAAAAATCTCAACACGTAAGAAGATGAATTTTTTTATAAGGCGCATGTTATAGAATATATACTTTTTCTCTCTCTCTCTCTCTCTCTCAAACGCAGTCATTAGAGAAATTTGCACAGCTCTTTGGAATGATGCAAAAGACAACGGTAAAAATGAGAACGCGATGGAAGATGCGTGACCTCTCACTCCTTTATTGTTTCACAATCGACATTTCTCCTTCCAAGCATCGTCATTAAATTAGCGAGTTGCGATTTTAGGTCCTCAGCACAATCTTCGTTTTCGTTCGGGCAAACAGCTTTACACGCTTCAAGTAACTCCCGCTGATTTAAATGTTCTTTCAGTCGGTCTTAAATAATGAGAAGAATTATTGCGTGATTCCAAATATCGAACAATCCTATTGTATATTCATATATTTGCTGGTACTTTTCAAAATACCTGATCCCGATGCGACACACTGCAATACAGACAGAGCATTCAGCACGATGTGCGCGTCGAGACTCTTGGCGGATTTTTCGAGAAACGAGCGCATCTTACTCCCAAAATCGTTATTAATCAGCGCGACTTCAGATTCCGCCAGACAAACTTTCGTTATTATCTTTAGACTTACGAGCGCTTCGTTTTGCATAAGTGGATGCTGAGCCAGAAGCATATCTACCAAAGGCTTCATCGCGCCGTTTCTTATAACCAACAAGACGATTTGCTTGTCTCTAAAGCCAAAACCTTACGTATATAAAGTTAAAGAATTATTCATAAAGCTCTGAAAACAAACCTGCTATTGTTTATCAGCCAGGCTATTAATCGACTCGCTTCAGCCTCAGTTCTGGGACAGTCAACGTCGCACCACTTAACAAGTTGTTCAATGAATCCTTCTTTTTGTGCCAAAGAGATTGCTGATTCTCCTAAAGCAAAGTAACTGAGATCATTATGTCATTCTTATAGATTTGTATTATATATAATGTTGCTTGATTTTTGAGAGGAGTTCTAAGACACTTACTTTGGCCACCTATGGCTATTCTAAACGTGCCCAACAAATAAGGAATGACAAGTAAATTAGGATTGTCTAACATCGTATAAAGTATTTCGAACAGACCATCGGCGAGTAGTATCGGTTTATTTTCCGCGTGTATGGCAAGACGGTGTAGAATACCGAGCAAGCCGCACTGAAGTTTAACGCTGTCAGACGCATAGTTACATTTCTTGAGAACACGCAACACTTTCTGATGAAGATTCTGCTCGACCATGCGCTTGCAATGTTCGTCGTTACATGCGAAGTTGTTTACAGCTATCACAGCAGTATACTGAACGAGTAGTTCAGCGTTTTCCAGCCATTCCACTAATTTGTGGTAGACAATGCCTTTGTCGTCGTCGTAAAGTAATTTTATACTGTCATCTAAATAAAAAAATAGCACGTTTGTTAGAGCTGAGTTTTTGAATTTTATGAGTTTTTTCTCGCACTCACCTCTACTGCAGTATTCAAGAATCATATTGCAAGCGAACTGCAAGACGGATCGCTTATCTTCGTCGTTACAGTATGGACCATATTTTTCCACAAATTTGCAAATCAATTCGCACGCTCCTGTTTTGATTAGTGATAATCTTACTTTTTCTGAGAAAAACACAATATAATTATATTACTAGAATTTGCATATTATAATTTAAATGATAATGTTAATAATCTAATTCAATATTGACTTGCCATCTTTTATTACTCGATCATGCATGATCTCTAAGCATATTTCCCAACATTCAAAGGAAGCGTTACTGGCCAGTATATTAAACAACAGTTTTTGTAATTTTTCATCGAAAACAATAAAGTCATTTATAATTTCAATAATGCGTAACGCGTGCATTACTGCTTCATTGCTGGATGCACCTGCTTCCAAGACGTTGGTAACAACCGTAATTATTTTGTGAAGCAATGACTGTAGAGCAAAAAACATATACAAAGATTAAATTATCGCTATATATATCAGGCTTTTAGAAACTTTGTTTATTACCTGGTTTGTGTGAATTTCTTTGTAGAACACTAAAAAATTTAACAATAATCCAGTAGCCACCTCCCGCAAAAAACTAGCACCCTCAGTATCTTTCAACGCAACACTTTTTTCCAGAACGGTTAAGATTATTTCCGCACCACCTTGATCTGCTATCAGCTTGTTACCACTTACTACAAAAAAGTATACAAGTGATATTTTCCATAGTAATGCAGCATTTATTCTTGTAAATATTTACTACATAGACAAAGATGTTATCTGTATAAATATATGTAAGAAAAACCTTAATAACTTATTTTATAGAAAAATGGAGAATAAATTTAGATATAACAACCATTCTCGTAGCAAATGTTTCCTAAAGCTCTGCAAGCTTGTGCAAGTACGTCTACATTTTCTTCTTTCAAAAGATTTGTCAACGCTCGTACCACTTCCTTACTAGTACACTTCTCTCTTCCTCTGTCAGTCTTTGAGATCTCAGCTATGACATTTGCTGTCTTCGATACAATCCTTTTAGACTTGTGTGCAAGCAACAGGATCAGAAAGACTTCCTCTAAATTGGTGTTAGCTAAAATCATATGTTACCACTGAACACAACTGTTGGAAATTGTGTGTACTGTAAAATTAAATTTGTAATGACTCAATTTTTTTTTTTTACAACAACCTGTTTATTGTTTTTCTACTATACCTTCTATAGATTTGTTACAGTTTGCTATGTTTTGCAAATTTATTATACAGTCCCGCAGCTTAGAAGTGTGATCAGAACATACATCTTGTAACTTCTCGTTTCCCATTGTACATCTTAGATTGTCCAAGAGTTTCTCGAGATCACTCTCCGATTTGTCTGTGTCGCAAATTGTGCACGAATTCTCTACAGCAATATCTATAGTGTGTTAGAAACAAACGAAAGTAAAATATATTGCAGAAAATGAGACTAAATAGAAGTGTGACAGAAAACGATCGAGTACCTGCCATGCTTTCTCACGTGTCACTCTTTGTTTACAACTCTTTTCTTTAAACCCAATAAAACAATATCAAGAAAAATCTTGTACGTGATTTTTTTGATCAGTTTTGGTGTGTAGAGAGTTGTGTGGACGATGTACGGGTCGGCAAGTTTGTTTTCCAGATTCAAGATAATGTATGATTGTCCTTTTCCATCTGCACTAGAGTAGCGCTGCGCCGAAATCAACTGGAGCTGGAACCAGAACAAGCTGACTCGCGAGGACGAGGACTGCTTTTGCTCACTTTTGTTTGTGTCCTGATCAAAAGTCTATTGCAGTCTAGTGCGCAGCCTAGATGAAAGAAAAACGAACAAATTGCGGCCGGGAGATTTAAAAATGGCGGATACCGTCGGCTACTTCTGGTTCGAGTAATTTGCACGGCGATGGCAGATGATGGCAGAGTCAAAGGATATCGCAGAATTATCCACGGCAAAATCTACAAAACGAGAGGAGAGAATTTATGGTAATATTGAACTCCAGAATCACATTGTGATGTATATAGTAGTATATATTTGTACGCATATTAACTTGATTTGATTTTTTAGTAGCTCTCCAATAATAACCTGTTCATACACCAGTTCATTGCATTTGCATATTACTAACAATAAAGATAACTTTATTTTTTGCTAAAGTAAGATTTTTTGTAAAAAAGCGCGGTTAACAATTCTGAGATCGAGTTGATTTTGAATAAATAAATATATATTTATACATAATGTGTCTAATCCACTTTTATACTTTTGTGTTCTCATTATTGACAATATTAATCTTTTTCACAATTATTAATGTTTCTTAGCTGCAGTATTTCTGAGTACTGTCGCGGGTATTTCTGCTCTCTCTGGCTTTGC
Organism: Pseudomyrmex gracilis; assembly: GCF_002006095.1. Taxonomy (NCBI): domain Eukaryota; kingdom Metazoa; phylum Arthropoda; class Insecta; order Hymenoptera; family Formicidae; genus Pseudomyrmex; species Pseudomyrmex gracilis. The sequence continues at coordinate 1,233,252 of NW_018020595.1, forward strand.
TAGAGCAGTGACAATAGCCAGAAGACAAGATCCAAAGTATTTCGGGGAGGGAATATCTGGCATTAAACTCCATGAAACTGGAACTTCGTTGGCGATACGTGCCCTTGGTTGGGGTTCTTTATGCGCTGTTACGGGATGCGGTGTAATTTTCTATGGAATTTGGAGGCTTACTGGTGCCACTAATATGACAGAGTTCAGATTCAAGATGGGTTCTCTGTTGCCAAAGATACCCAAGAACGATCCGCCTCAAAGTAGAACAGAGTTCGAAGGCCTAACAGATCTGCTGACATATATTTCTGAAGATTGGGGACGAAACACAGGTAATTTGTCTTCCTTAATAATATTAGATAAATCCTCTAGACACACTTATTTATAAATCTTTTAAAATTTATATATTTTATTACAAAATGTTAAAAATAGAGTAATCTACTTAAGTTTACTAAATATATACATGATTTTTTAAGTATTTCAAAAGATAAAGTTGTTTATTAAAATATTTAATTAAAAATTAGTTATAATGTTAGCTAACACTTGATCAAAGAGATTTATATCTAAATTATATTAAGTTATTTCACATATTTATATGTATATTTTATTTGTATATATAAAATAAAATTTATACAATTTATTTGAAAATTTTTTTCTTTTTTTTACGCGCAAAAGTTGTGCGTAAAAAACTTTTGGTCTGTTCTACAAAGTTTAAAGATAAACATATTGACGTTATCTTTTGAGATACATAGTAAATCATGATTTAGAAATAAGTAAAATAAGTGATGATTCATTCTTACAGAAATAAAGAAGATGTGAATACGTATGCAATATTATTTGTCGCGTTTATATTATCTTATGCTAATAGATTTATCAATTATTATACGACCTTTGATGTTATTTGAGTCATGTGATCAGTCATACGAGCTGTCGTAGAACATGTGATGTATAATTTGCATACAGTAACGTTGTGCACTTTTTACTTGTATATGCTTCCTGTAAAAAAAAAGCTAGATATTTAAAGCATTGAATGTGACACAACATTTACACATGTTTCTTACAAGAAAATATTCATGTGTGGAAAGACTGTTATATATTTGTATATTGTAAATATATAGTTTATCTACATATGTATAAGAAAATTTATTTGAATACTTTTTCTGTTCCTTCCCTACGCACAAAAGTTTTTTTTTCTAGAACAAAGTTTAACAACAAAAATTTAATCGAACGGCATAATAAAATCGAGATTAATTTATAATGTTGTAATTTTCGATAAAAAAAATTTCGGAGTATATTCAACCAAGTGCAATCAGCGAGACTTGACAGAGTCTCGACCTTTGAGACAAACGAATTTTTGTTTGAAAAAAAAGTTAATCTCACTCGTTATCTAGGTGAGATTGAACACGTCAGAAAAACATACATATGTGTATATGATTTCATATATCATACATACATGATCCTAGAATATAAAAAAATGATTACAAAGTTATTTAAGATTATAAATTGATAGTAAATACATATGTAAGCGCTGTGTAGAAAATTGCAGAATCATATTTTGAATATTTATGAACGGAAAATTTCAGTAACATGATGATATTCTGAATAAAACGAGTAAACATAATGACACAAAAAAACAATCTACCTTTTACATTGTCACATATTCTAAAAATGTGTTGCACATAATAATTATGTAAATAATTAGGTATCAGTTACAAGCTCCATACTTTCATTTATCAACAAACATCGAATACGTTTCTCAGCACATTCTTTTACGTATTATTTAGGTCGCTTTTACTTTGAATGCTTACATCAAATTAACGGTAAAGAAATTTAGAGATTCAAAATAAATCTAAAAATGTTTGATGTATAAAAATAAATGTTTAGATTGTAGATTAAAATGTTATATAACTAGTAAAAAACAAATTTTTAAACAATTGTTTAAATTCTTTTCATTTCGTTCTTTTTATTGTCTATGAACTGAAACGCGATAAAAATACTGCAAATTGTTGCACATATTTATATTTGCGTATGATATAATTAATTATAAGTGATGTGAAGATACGTTTAAGTATGGGAGAAAAAAAGAAGAAAGGATATTGTAGGATAAGAAAAACACATATATTCGAATTTATTGTTTTGCGTTTTGTATGTGGAGATTGTATGGAGGATTCGAGACAACAAGAATTATCGAAGACACGTTTTTGTTCTTATAAATTATTATTAAATAAAATGTCATCAATGAATTGCAAAAAGATATCGATAGTAACAAAATCATAATAATAATTGTGCAACAGCCGGTCAGACCTACTGTATAAGTAGGTAAAACGTCACGGACGGACGTTTCTATGTATATATGCGCAAAAACAGTAGCTCCTCGTTAATTACACTTACAAAAAATGAAAAGAAGAATCGCTGTATTTTTTTCTCGAGCGAGCCTCCTTTTCAGGACGTTTTCCGCGCGCAAGCGGACGCAAAATTGGCTATGAACTCCCGGTTTAGATCCTATAACCCTCTACTATCTAATTCTGAAAAATCCCTATACATATTCTAAAATCGACAGCCCGTTTTTTTCTTTTTTGTTAGATTTAAAGATATTCCATAAACCATGATCCTAGATTTTGTAAAGTAGTTAACTTTTTAAGTTAGTTGTCAATAGATTACAAATTTATTGTTTCATTTCAGCCCTATAAGTATATAGAATGTAAGAGAGAAAGAGGGGACAAAGAAAAAAACAAGAGAGAGAGAAAGAGAGAGAGAATCTTGAGACATACATATCTTTAAGTATGTTTTAGGATCTACGAAACTCTATTTTCCAGAGGATTTGCAATTCTTAATTTCTCTGTGAATTCAATATATATTTAAGACTTTTGAGAAATATTATACGCTCAAGATACTTCTAAGTTATGTACGGCTTCTAGAACTTAGAATTTTAAAAGTACGAGTTTTAGGATTTATAGAAAAAAATATACTAACTATATATATATAAATAATTTTCTATAAATAAAGAATGAGACATTATATATATATATATATATATATATATATATATATATATATATCATTCTTATATGCATTTAAGCTCTCTACAATTTAATTTTAATAACTTTATAAGTAATTTAAGTAATAACTGTATTTAATGATTGAAAATCAAAGATCTCAAGTTTTCCATATATTGCTTTTTTTTATATTACAGTTTATGTGCTTTCAAGAAAAGAAATTTAAAACAAGTTGTTTCACAAGCGTATCAATACGATTACAATGACGAGAACTTGATTGTTCATTATCTGTGCAAAATTCAACACGTCGACGTGTGAAATTCAAAGTTCAAGATAATATTAAAATAACAATAATAATTTCAATATTTTGAGAGCTCTTTAAAGACTTTCTACAGCGTGCAGTGACGCATTTTTATTACTTTACACACTTTAAGACTTAATGATATTTTTGTGAAGATTTTCTTACTGCGTGTATGTGTATATGCCTATTAAAAAAAAAGTGTTTCTCAAAAAGTTGTGTTTAAACCTCATATGAGGTCTCTATCACCGGAAAATATTTTATATGATGATAGAAATAGTCTAAGACAAAAATCTTACAAAAAGTTTTAACGATAGAAGCTTCAAAAGTACAAGCGAAAAGCTTATCAAACTTTTCAGTCATTACTTACAATTCCTATATACTTACAAAATCAGTAAAACATTTTCCGGTAAATTCGCTATACTGTTAATATAGTAATAGTTTAGAGAAAGCAACATTGTAAATCTTCTTGGTAAAAAAATATCGCACCATGCTTCGAAAACTATTGGTATATAAATTACGAATCTTATCTATTTATTAGCCACACTGAACGTATGAAATCCTAGAAGCCGTCGGAATCCTCTATCTATTTTTTAGCGTTAATAGATCCTGATGTTATACAGCTACGTCGACCAGCGGCGTGAGAAACGACAAGAAAAAAATAAAGAGCAGAAAACGTAAAAGGGAGGTAAAAGGGAGGAAGGATAAACGCCCAGGCGCTTTGGTGTGTTGCCGTTACTTAATTGGCTTTGAGCTTTTCGTTATAACCGATGTGATCGGGTGCGCTATTAGCAAAGTGCTTTTTGTCAGACTTCTTGCCAGCTAGGTATGTCTTGTGGAAGAACCGCGCGAACAGAACAAAATAGCTGAAGTACATCGCAAAGCTGCAATGAATATTCATGCGGGTAATGTGGCAGTCCACTTGGCCGCTCTCCAGATACTGGTACGCAGATATGTTGATGAAGCAGCCGATCACCATCTGCAGGAGCTGCAACGCGGTGATCACCATAGAAATCGCCTTCGGCGGTCTGTACCGCATCGCTTTCAGCGCGTAGTAGGTATACATGATCGAGTGCACGCAGTAGTTCATTACGACGTACCATCGCGCGGACGCGGTGTATTCCGAATACGAGAACCAGGAGTACAGTAGCACGGTAATGTGGTGGTACCAGTGCAGGAAGATCAGCGGCTGCTTACGTAGCACGATGAAAATCGTGTCGCCGAGCTCGGGCAGCTTCGACAGCACGAACATCCACGTCCAGAAACCCGACACGACATCTTGTTCGATAAAGCTGCAAATCACGAATATTTTGTTATTTGCAGCGAGTAATACTGTTTGGAAAACGATCTCGGTTATGCGAGATATTGTGCAAGAAAATGATACGCATGAAAAAATTAAAAGAAAGCAAATATGTACGTCGTCAGCATATATATGTGTTAAAATGATTAATATTTTAATGTTAGACATTCGATTTTGACGCAAACAAAACTGCAAAACGTTTACGTTTTATACGTTTGCAAACTTATATTTAAGCACAAAATAATAGAACAAACGTAAAAGTATGTAGGCAAATGTATGCAAACACATGCAAAAATATGCTCTATTTGAATTTTATCTAAGTCTAACGTTCAACATTAAAATATATACAAAATTAATTGACAACGCTCATAAAAATACCGACCTTGGTATACAAATGCTGTGGTGCAGTCCGTGATGTCTAAGAACGTGGATCAATTCCGGCGCGGTTCTTGTGAAGCCGATGATAGAAAAGGTAGCCAATAGCGTATTCCAAAGACACAATATTCCCCTGAGTTGAAATCTGGGCCGACTGGCCATGTAATGCTGCCCGCCAAATATTAGAATCATGTACAGTCCGCAGTAGTAAAAACCGTTTGTCCAATTCTTTACCATCCATTGCTTGGTCTCCTGATGTTTGAACGTTTCCTCGAAATTAAAGATGTACGAGTAATTCGGGAGGGTCACCTCCATATAGTCCACCTTGTTCATCTTTGCCGCGTCTTGAAATCAACGTTTCGCGGACAGATCTGCAAGAAACACGTGAAAATACGTGTGTAAATTTAACAATTTTGAACAAGATGACTGCAGTATTTGAAACAAATTGTTTCAATAAAAAAGTTAGCTTTTGACAGTAAACATATCTATTTTGTATACGTTGATATTAAAACAAAATCTTCACAATATATCCACTATTTATTTACTCTTTTTATCCAAAATGATGTAAATTAATCTAGAAAAATACTTTTACATACATATATACATATATATATATACATACATATATAAAAGTTTTTATTCTTGTAGTCATTGTACTTTCTCCGAGAATTTAAAATATATTAAATAAATATAATTAGAAATTTATTTTTTTTAGATATATATATAATATTCAACACATTAAAATTAAAATTCAATATATTAAAATCGCTTAGATCCGATCTTATGTTTAAGACTGTCTTAACACACGTTAAAATGCGTAAGAGCCGTTTTGTTAACTAGAAGAGAAATCCGAGGATGAACTAGAGATAATCTCAAATAGACAAAAATACAAAATTCGATTGTGAATACATCGGTTCAAAAGTGATTAAAAATCTGCTTCGGTTGAGAATGTTGCAAAATGTTTTTTTCGAATAACTAAATTCGAATATTGCGTCTTTCGATATTGGTGTTCAAATTTCATTAGTCTTGTTGTTTGGTGTGTTACGCGTGTCTGATGACATCACATTACATGTTAAATATTCCTTCGTCAAAGAGCATGAATTTCCCACATTCAGTCAAAAATTTCGCAACAACGCGCGTCTCTAGCAAATATTAGTTTTTTTCCCACGCTTATGTCTTCAAAACTACTAAAGATTTTTTTCAATTTTTGTTTTTTTTTGGGGGGGGGGTTTTTTATCGACGCAGAATCGTTCAAACTTTTGATTAAAAAAAAAAACAAAATTGAAAAAATTGATTTTGCAAAGATATGCGATATGTTAAAGTCATTTGTGACAATTGTCCACAAAAACATATATATACAATCGGAGAAAAACAGTGTAGAGAGAGAGAGTGTGTACAATTGCGCGTAAAGATAATCCATATACATACACACACACACACACATGAGTTGCAAGCGCGCCAATCCGAATTCGATGTTTGATCTCACGCGATGTCGATCGATCGATATATGTATAAGAGGTTTCGTCACGTCTTGTTTGTTATTGTTTTCTTTATAAATATAAAAATCTTTTTCTATAATTATCTTTTCACATTGAAAATTTCTTTGTAAAAAAAAATATAATATTTTTTTCATTTTATGCGAAAGAATGTACCAAAGTACAGTCACAACTCGCAACTATTAAAAGCGTAAAAAGCAAATAAATAAACACATAAAATATGTAGCTAATAATGTTTTAGAGTGCGCTTATCACAGCTATTTATATTTCAATTACATAAAAGAAACTATATGTATAAAATTTATACGTGAACTATTTTTTATTAAAATAATTTTAAATAAAAAGATAGGAAAAAAGCAATAACAAGCTACCACCTGATGTTCGGGTAAGATTTTTTTTAATTCGAAGATTTTAAAAAATGTTAACAAACGTCTCGATCCATTATGGGATTTTCCTCAGTGTTTTAATTAAAAAAATCATGATCTAAAAATCATGATTCGAGATCATGAAGAATATGGATAAGAAAAGACGATACGTTTGTTAACATTTTTTTTTAAATCTTCGAATTAAAAAAACATTTTACCCGAACATCAGGTGGTAGCTTGTTATTGCCTTTTTCTTATCTTTTTATTTAAACATTCAACGAGCATTAAACATATACTTAAAATAATTTTGTTTTGATAAAATAACCTAAATAAATTAAAAATATATATCAAATATATATCAATTACGTAAATAATCATTGAATATTCTTTATAATTGCAGATGTACAAACAATTCAAATACAACAATTCTTAGCAGAAGCGCAAAAGGAAGTTTGAAAGAAAAATACTTTGCATAAATAGATAAAAAAAAAAAAAAGAAAAACAAATCTTGCATAAATAGATAAAAATTTAGACAAACGATATCAGCAAAATTTACTTTCTCGTATGCAGTGTTTGTTCAACAAATAGATTTCAATAAAGCGCAGAGTTTCGCAAAGTGATCAGCATACATTTTATAGCTCGACACGTTAGATGACGAGCTTCCTGTATGATTTTAGATTAACTTGAGTGCGCGACAAAAGTAATTTCTCACATACACGTGAGAATAGCCATATATATATTACATGTAAAAAAACTTGTATACATACCCGTAAACACTCGGGCTGATGTTTTTCCTCCAGATCGACGATTCTCAAGATCGTCGAGCAAACAGAGTTGAACGCGTTATCGGCGAGTTTCTTGCTTTGATCTGGCAGAGAACTCGACGTCGGAAAGAACCTCCGGATACTTTAGTAACAAATATAATATAGATATTCGAACACGCGTGTGAAACGTCAACGATCGTTTCTTTGGGTAGAACCGGCGTATTTGATATGGGCAAGGCCACTTGCTATTGGAGCGCAAGCTACCGGCGCTTTCCTTCCTGACACACGAGTGCAATCGATATATAAACAAATGCGAAGAAGAGAGATAGAGAGTCGCGTGCTTCTCCACGATCACTCGATTTCCTTTGGTTTTTTCTTTCGTTGTGGAAAAAAAAACGAATTTGCCGTGCGATCACGTGCGGCAAATTAATCTTACTTCTGCTTGTCGCAAGCGAGCGATCGTTTCTCTCTCTCTCTTTCTTTCCGTGTGCACGTCGTCGTCGTTGTCGTCGTCGTCGTCGTCGTCGTCGTTGTTACTCTCCTCCTCCTCGGCGTTCCAGTCAACTGCTCATTCTCTGGAATAACCAGAAAACGATCTGCACGAGACTGCCGCTCGTCACTCCTACTACCTCCCACCCCTACCAGTGGAAGTAAAGTAAGAGAATAGCAAATTGCCACAGTCATAGAATGTGCTAGCTTTTGTGAAAGTACACCTCATAGGTTTTCAAAGAAACCGAAATGTGTCGCATCTCTCCTGTTGATGTCGTAATAGCAACCAATAAGATCGTCGCCCCGAACTTCCAAAGATTATGCGATCTGTGACTTCTATGTGGATAGAGCTTAACGTGCGAATAGAAAAGACGCGACAGCCAATCAGTTTATTTACAACACATTTTACAATGAAAACGGAGTTTATTCTGTGACAAGCAGAAACAGGTACTACTCTTACGGTAATTTAATAGCGTAGGTAGCTACTAGCTAGTTGTAGCCAGTCCAGCACACAGTAGCAGGTTTCTCTCAGGGGCAGGATGGTTTTATTTCAACAAGCTTTTCTCTTTCTTATTTATTCGTTAGCGAGCTCTGTTGCCCAAGATATTTTGGGATGCGGCGGTTACATCAAGAGTCATGCTGATATTGACTTTACAAAAGTGAAAATAAAACTGTGAGTACATTTGAGTTCTCTCTTTTTGAGGTTACCGCAAGTATCTTCAAACGTTTGATGTGCGCTAATTGAATTGTCTAATTATCAAATAAACTTGACAGATTCACAAAAACTGGTAGTGTAAAAGATCAGACAGAATGTGCACCAAATGGCTATTATTTTCTTCCCTTGTATGATAGAGGAGAATATATTTTGAGAGTAAGTTTAAAAGATTTGCTGTTCTATATAATATTTTTGCATTATTAAACTTATTCATTCCATAGCATATTAGAATGACACAAGAGTTCTCATAAAAACATTATCAATATAAATATTTTTTACCAATTTTATATTTTGATATTAGTACAATTAAAAGTATTATATAACTTATTAATACTAAAATTTAATTTTCAAGTTTTTAATTTTTTTAAGAAAGAAAGAAAGATGCAGCTAAATTATCCATGTTTTTTTTCTATTTAAATATTAGTTAAACTTTAAGAAATACTAAAGATAATTTTGTTATGTTTTTATATAGGTAGATCCTCCCAGAGGCTGGAGTTTTGAACCAAAAGAAGTAATTTTAGATGGTTATGTAGATGATTGTAGCGAAGGAAGAGATATTAATTTCATCTTCAAAGGATTTGGTATTACAGGGAAGGTAAATACAATACTTTTTTTTATTATAAACATATAAAAGTATTTGTATAAAATTATTATCTTATAAATTATTCTATATTTAGGTGATTAGCTTGGGAAGTGATTCTGGTCCAGAAGGAGTCACTGTTACTTTGTATACAAAGAGCAGTGAACATCCCTTTACATCAACAGTGACAACAATAGGTGGTGTTTTTTCCTTTACCCCTATTCAACCTGGAAAATACATTCTTGTTGCATCCCATCCCATGTGCGTGAATAACAATTGACAAAATTTTATTGTAACTTGTTTCAAAATGCGCGATATCTATAAAATAACATTTATTTTTTAGATGGATAATAAAGAAAAACAAAGTTGAAGTTGAAGTACAAGAAGGAAATATGGAACTACCTGATGGCAGTCTTGTGGTATCTGGCTACGATGTCAGTGGTAGAGTTACCAGTGAAAACGAGCCAGTGGCTCATGTATCTTTTATACTTTTTGGTGTAAGATTTATTCTGTCTTTTTATCCGCATTATCTTAATAGTTGTCGAATTTAAAATCTGATATGTCTAAAATTAAATTTTTGAGACTTGTTTTATCACAAGCAGTTTTATGAACTGTTTTTTTTTTTTGTTCTTTGTTTTTACAGAATGGCGCTGCGGAAAAATGCGAGACCATACCTGTGACTAAGAATTTCGAGTCAAATTTTGAATTCGCTAAGGAACCGCTTTGTCACATGACTTCTGACCAAACGGGTAAATTTGTATTTCCCAGTCTGTCACCTGGAAATTATAAGCTCGTACCTTATTACGCCGACGCTCAAACCAAGTTCGACGTTCAACCACCCGAGTTGTCCTTCCAAGTTAGCCACAACAGTGTAATTCTTGCACAAGACTTCAAGGTGACAGGCTTCACGGTCAGCGGCCTCGTTCTTGGCTCCACGAACGGTAATCCTTTGCCGGGAGCAAAGATATTTCTGTCGCAGAAAGAAGTCGCGGTCACGGATAAAGATGGAAAATATATGTTGGAGAAGATGAAAGCGGGCCAGTATACACTTAAAGCGGAGTTTGGTGCGCGAAATTTCATGGAATTTCTTTTATGATTGTTGAAGAACTAAAAAAAAAGGTGGCAGAAAAATTATATCAACAAATTGTCTTTTTCAGAAAACGTACAATTTAGCGAAAAGACAGTTAAAATATCTCCCAGTTCGCCTGAACTTCCGGTGCTAATACCGTCGGCGTATAGAGTCTCGGGTAAAGTAACCCTGTCGGCGAAGGATACGCTACATTTTCGCAAAATATCCATTCAGAATACAGCCGCTACGTTCTACAAGGAATTTGATACTAATGAGAAAACAGGAGAATACTCCGTATACCTCGCGCCAGATAAATATCAGTTGAGCGTAATCGTGAGCACAGAAGAGAAAACCAAGGGCTTGCAGTGAGTAATAGAATTGTGATATATAATTGTAAAAAAAATAATAAATTTTCATAAAGATTTTCATCTTCAGATTTTATCCGCTGCAACAAACGATTGACGTGACGTCTCAACCGATTACCGATGTGAATTTCTTACAGTTAAAAGCTACATTAGTAGGCACAGTGCATTGTTTGCCGAAAACAGATTGTAGTCAGGCTTCTGTCACCTTGAAAATACTCGATGGCATTACTATAAAAGCAGTACAAGTTAAGGGTGAGCCGAGTGAAATTTCAGTCAGCATTAAATAAAATAATTAATTTGTGCAATAGTTTGAGCACTGCAATAACAAATATGACTTTATCATAACATATTTGCAAAACTAAACCTCCTAAATTTAAATACATTTTAATACATAATGTAAGAATTTGTTAGTTCGTATTTGTTATTGCAGTAATGCTTAACAATTTGTTACGATACTACTGTCCTTGTCTCTGTGAAGTTGTTTTTCGTTACGCAGTCGGTCAGTATCAGTTCACGGACGTTTTGCCGGGCCACTACGAGGTCTTGATTGATAACGACGTATTTTGTTGGGAAAATCCAAGTTACAGGATCTCGATAACGTCGGAACGCGCTGAAGTGCCGCCGTTCAAGCAAACTGGTTTCTCCATCACGTTTATATCTTCGCATGACACAGCTGTCGAGTATTCCGAGCCCAATAACACGAAACTGGTTACCATATCTTTGAACAAAGGTAGCACGAGACACTGTGTACATAAACCTGGCGTGTATACTTTTGTTCCGAAAAGTTGTCACGTGTATCCCAAGTCGTCTTACAGCTGGGATACAAACACGCTCGCTCCGATTCTGTTGCATTCCACCGAACACACCCACAAAGGCAATATCGTGAGCTCAAGCGCGCAAAATGACATCAAAGTGAAAATTGAAGATTCGAGCGGCAGTGTCACGTAAGTAGTTTAAATTTGGAATATTATATTTTTATTATTAATATAATCAACTATTGTGTTTGTTGCTCACAGGACTGTCCCATTAAAACATCTAAAGAAGGACAACGGATACGTTTATGAATTCGAGTTCAAGGCAAAAACCGATAACGTGTATACTATTACTCCTTTATCCAACGTTTTGTTATTCACTCCATCTTCTCTGAAGGTCTTTGGCGTGAATGACTGCCACAATGAGATCGCAACTTTTGTTGGAAATTTAGGAAAGGTACACAATTGTAATTTGTTTTTATATCAAGTGTAATTCGTGATTCAAACAAAAGTGTTTTTCAGATTATATCTGGACAAATTTCTCCACCTCTCAAAGACGTGACTGTGTACATATTTGGGAAAGATAAGGAAGTTCCAATTCACACGGTAATTACACAGGAGGATGGCAGCTACAGCGTTGGACCTTTGGATGGGAAAATCGAATATAGGTATATTTGCATCGAAACATGTGTATCAGTTTTTGTTATTATCAATAAATTGGCAATCGTTTGTGTATAGTGTTAAAGCTGAGAAGGATGGTTTTGTGATAACCGGACCTGATGCTAAGGGAACATTTTTGGCGCACAAGTTGGCAGAAATTATCGTGCAAGTTTCTGATCGTGCTGACAATTCTTCATTGCAGGTATTCTCGATTCAACAACTTCTTATCCTCAACCGTTCAAGTATCAGTTAAAAAAGAATATAAATAAAAATTATTTATTTTGTAGGGTGTGCTTCTTTCTTTGTCCGGCAGTCAAGGCTACCGCAAGAACAGTATAACTGGCGACGGTGGAAAATTCATATTCAATTCTTTGTCCCCGGGCGAGTACTATCTTCGACCCATGATGAAGGAGTATCGCTTCGATCCGTCCTCGAAGATGATCAATATCTTTGAGGGAGCAACCGTCCAAGTGAATTTGTTTGGCAACAGAGTCGCGTTCAGTGCTTACGGCACGGTAACATCCTTGAATAGAGAACCGGAAGTTGGTCTGGTGGTCGAGGTACAAGGCCAAGGAAACTGTTCTGACCTTCAAGAGGAAACTACGACCGAGGAGAACGGCAATTTCAGAATTCGCGGTCTCCAGCCGACAGTGAGTTGTGTTTACGTTTACGTACTGTTACTAACTATTACTGTTATATTGATAAATAATGTTTGATGTAATTATTTATATTGCAATTGATCAATTTTACAGTGCAACTATATCTTTCGGTTGAAACCAAACGTGGAGACTAATGCTCATATACAGCGCACGATTCCCAGTTTGCAGCAGTTGCAGCCCGTAGAGGATATTCATGGCCTGAGGCTGGTCGCCTTCCGTCCGATTTCGCGTACGGATGTTTCCGTGCACGTCACGTCCGACCAGCCGGAGTACTACCGTACAATCAAGGTGAAGCTGTGCCGTGAGAACGCGCCCGACACGCCGGTGCACGTCTCGAAGCTGGACGCGCAACAATTCACCAGCAAAACCGTTGGCAGCTACAACGCCGGCTTCCTGGTGCACTTCCCGCCGTTGCAAGCCGATGGCAGGAAATATTTTGTGCAACTCGAGTCGTCGCTATCGCAGACCGCGCACAAGTACCGGACCGTTCCAGTCTACTTCGAGGCAAATTCGTCGTTCAAGTACTTCAAACTGGCGTTCAACGCAGAACCGAAGAGCGATCAGAATGAAATGAATCAGACATCGGTAGTCGCGCTGCCGTTCATTATTTTAGTTGGACTAGCGTTCTCCAATCGCGAAAGATTATGGACCTGGCTGAATGCGCTGCTCGAGAAACGCTCAAAGCCTATACCGAGCTCCAGAACGCCTGTCCAAGCGATTCCTATTGATCCGAGAGCGGACGACATCATCGTTGAGCAGATAATGAACATCAACAAAAGAAAAACAAAAGCACGGAAGACATAAATTATTGTGTTGTTTTTCACACAAATTATTTTCAATGATGATCTCTTAACACAGTGCAAACCAGGATTTATAATTACTATTATTTGCCGACGTATAATGTGTTAAGAAGAAACAATTTGTTGTTGTACGGTGGATTAAAAATTACATAACAAATACCACGTGTAATAATAAACGACTTATTACTATTAGTAAGTGGTATTTCTCAATTTGATTGTGTCTGGAGACAAAATATTTATTTCATTTTGTGGTTTTTCGGTTCAGAATTATAATTATTTACATGTCTACACAGAATTGAACGTTTTACGAAAAAAAGTTAATTTGAGATATTTACTCAAAATCTAATGGAATACATAACAACATTGTATTCTATTAATTTTTGAAAAAAAAACCTTTATGCGATTATGTATAAAAACTTGATCTTATATATTTTAACGCGTGACGTTAAACGAAACTATAATCTGCAATGATTTTCAGGATCGCACGTGTGTTATTTGATACGTAATCACTTAAATGATCAATTCTGCAGCAGATATATGAGTTTGGACATTTTTTATCGTTGAAATTTATGCGCGAAGCTGCACGAACTTTTTTGTTTATATCCGATAATATAAAAAAAAACATGTATGAATGTGTGTAAAACTTGTGTGCTATATTTATAATTTAGATGTTTATATTCAAACTTGTTATTAAAAGTTCCTATTGAAAATATTTTACAGTCTTATATACTTTTCGTATATAATAATGTGCATACCTTTGTCTCTCTCGTTTTATAAATTAGAATTAGAATTAGAAAGATGAAGGTCGAATGATAGACATTTTATTTGATCAGTACATATATGCAATTTACAAATGGCATTTGAGCTCTTTCTGCATACGTGTTATTAGACAGCAAAGAACGCCTGAAAAAATGCATAAACGCATAGATAAATATCTGATATTTTATTTACAAAACTAAAATAGAGAGGTTTTATTACACGGGATTTTACGTACCACAGGATTTGCGTTGTACATACATTTATTGAAACTATAGGCCTTCTCGCACTTGTCTTTTCCCTCTAAGAGTTAAGAATAATTATAGATAAAACATTGATTGAACCAATAAAATGAAGAAAAAGTACGCGCGTGAAAGAAACAAGAAATGATTATTCTGTTTTTGCACAATGTTACATATAAGTCGCATAGTTAATTAAAATTAGTAATACTTTCTCGTATGCAAGCGCGCTTTTTTTTCACAGATATCGTAACTCACCAATATTGCGACACTCGTCAAGCATTTCATTTCCGATATGTCTGAACGCCGCAGGCATCATCTTAGATAACATCTTGTAGTTAATTTTGCCATCCTTCTTCATCTATTCATAGAATTGACAAAATTTCTCAGTAATTTATCTTGTAATTAGAATTACTTATATTACTGTCTTGTAGAAAATTTCTTTTACCACTCCTGCTTTTTCCATTACGCATTTGAAGTAACAAGCTAATTTCTCGTCGTCCGGAAAATCGCCTAATTCTACCGCATCTAGTGTTTCTACGATTAAAATTGTTAACATTTTATTAAATGATCTGAGGTAAATAAAAAATTACATATATGAGAACACAGAAAGAAAAAGATGCCAAATATATTAATAATAAACGCGTGAAGTAATGTTTGAAACTTACAATGCATAAAACAAAAAATATCGCGTTAATTTGATGTTTCTGGAACGTACCAATTGTGGTTCCAGTTTCAGCAGTGCATTTTTTTCGCAAACCTCCAGCTAATTTTCTTAATTCATCATGTACGGTAGTCCAATCTATGTCCTATGAAAATATCTCACGATATATGAAAAGTGCAAATTTAAATACATCAAAGAACTCCCAATATACATTTTTACACTTACCTCACTAGAAACAATAACGAGCTTTATGGCGAAACAGACGCAGAAGAGAATTAAATGGTTTTTTATCATTTTTTTTTGTATTTTATACACTGTTAATATTTTGTATTTTACACACGATTAATTTAATCAAAAATGTTGATTCGCTTATCTATACGATTATTAAATGCGCAGCCGCGCAGAATCATCGGGAATTTATGTGAATTCTGAATAGGAAGAGTGGGAGATAATAGTTAGCTGGCAAAAGGAAAGATATATACTTTGTTAGAAACTAATTGGCAAATTGCACGATCACATAAGTACAAAATTAAACGCGCGCATTTAAAGTACACATTTTATATATAAATATAATACAATGTTTTTTTCTCTTTTTCGAAGAATATTTCTTGAGAATAGTTTTAAACAATTTAATTTTGGAAAAACTGAATTTTTTGTACAATAATATTCAAGCTTTATATTTTTTTTCGCAAGTTCTTTTATTAAAAAATATTTAAGAAGAGAAATACTAACTTTATAGAACAATCGATGTTTTTTTAAATAAGAGTAAAGAATTTGTAACAGTTTTATTTTGTCAAAAGGAAGTGATATTTTGTTGTATGATGCAAGCGAGAAAAGCGTGATAGCAAACATACATTTAACGTGCAACTTAACATGTAATTAACAGTAACACGACGTGATCTCTTCCTGGTTCATACTCGGCAATTTGAGTGATATCGAGTGTTGTGTAACTTTGCATTACTGCGATATACCTACGTACGTTTTATCTTGGCAATTAAATCATTTTATTGTCACAAAAGATTCGCGGCTACATCGATCAAAGAGAGAAAGAGAGAAGATCGTGTTAAATCGTTTACAAAATTTCTCTTTTGTTTTCGAGAACAATTCTAGTGATGATTTTTTGGTGATGACTCGCGTCGTCGTTAAGATCGCACACGCTTAGTGCCGTATGTAGCGCGTTCGCTCAGTGTCGGAGCTCTTCCACTGACACAGAAGCAGACACGCGCGCCTACGTTTCCTACTCGATTCGTCACACAAAAGACTCGTTTACGAATAAATGTATCAAGTGTATTAGAGTTGTAGAGAAGCCCTCTCTTTTCATTGATCATCAAATGTGACCTCAACTAACAATTGAAGCGTTTCACCGTCATAATCTCTCTGCAGAGTATCAAACTTGATCTCGTCAACGAAAACGGTGTCAATTTGTCAAACACACACACACACACAGCGAATATTTTTATAACGAGTTTTGTTCAAATCAGTTCAGGATTTAGATGGTTGAGTGCTTTTTATTTTAGCAGCGTATCTTACAATATACGACCCACGCAATATGGCGCGCGCGTACACAGCAATTACAATAATAAAAAGTGTACAGTAATTTAAAACGTAGAAATTTCAACACATTCGGCGAGATAGTGTTTTGAGCATTTCTTTTTATCTTTGGTCGTCTTGTGCTGCCCATCCGATCGCGATCAATTAGAACAAATAATACGTCTGAAACAAATAAATTGCGCATAAATAATCAAACGAGTGATATTCATCGCAGATGTTGAACACTCTGAATTGTTCACTTACCCTCGGAGAACGTTCCGCGTAGCATTTGTTGAATGTGTACGCGTATTCGCAATTATCACCTTTTGCTGCATCGGAGAAACAATTACAATTAAAATTGTATCGCGGAGTGCGGTACGAAAGATCGTGTGTAATCGAAATCAAAATAAAAATGAAAAACTTAAAGAAAAAAGAGAGTAAAATTTGTATAAAATTATTTTACAAGAAAATACATATAAACGGTAAAAACACACGCATCAATTTTTTTGCGACGCTGGCTTTTTTTGTTGTAAGTTTTAACTGTTCTCAGTTGACAGTAAAAATTTCAGCAATATAAAGAAACAAATACTTTAAGCGCAATTTCTTTAGTTTCGAACACACGCAATCGATCGAAGAGAAACAACGAAAAAGAAAACGCTATATATACCCAAATAGTTACCGATCCCTTTGCACTCGCTGATTGCTTTCTCGACCTCGACCCTGTAAGCGGGTATTCTTTGGAAGAACGTCAGCATACCGTTTAGACTTAGCTCCCTCTTGTCGTCGACCAAACCGAATTGCTCCCAGAGACAGTACATATAGCACTGAAAAACAGATCAATTTTATAATACTTTTGGATCTTTATTTTATTACGCGTACACTCTTGCGTTTCATCTACTCAAGAATTCGGGATAACGGTTTGTTTTTAATCGGACGTAATTGATAATTTGCCTGCAATTCACAGATAACGATTTGTTTGCGTAATTGACGACTCCCAGTGCTCACCTTCAATTGACGTGTTTCCGGCCATTGACCGTTTCTCACTGCTTCTATATCGGCTGAAAGGAGAATTCAAAATACGCGTGGATTCATATATCAATAAATCTGTAATTAATTAATTGTGACTCCAAGTGAATCAATAAAGACTCTTGTTGAATGAAATACCTGTGGCAACTCCCGTTTGTGTTTGACAGGCGTTTACAACACTGGCCGCAGTCGCGATCATCTGATCGGAAACAAAGCTGGGTCTTGTCTGTAAAAGAGCTTGAGATCAGTGCCATTGAGATTAACAGGCGGTAGTTGCGAAGAATGTGAGCGTTTTCGCGAAAACTACATCGATAGATCTCGATGATGTTTATCAGTTTTTGTTAAAAACTATCAATGTTTTCACATTAGAAAATTAAATTAATTAATTCTTTACTTTCTTCTTTGCAAAAAAAAGTCGCAAAATCAAAAACGCCAAAGGAAAAGATCCGCCTGAAATAAAGTCGACAGCTCTTTGTAAAAGAAAAAATAATCCTTTTTTGTTCCATCAGCATTCTTATCAAGACTTGTCAAATTTATTTTGAAATTCTGACGGACTATAGCCTTCTCTTTCTCTCTTTTTTTTTACATCTTAAAAAATAAAATAAGTTTTTATCCCAATTGAGCTTCCTTTTTTTTGGAAATTTTTCACATCTGTCACCGCCCCGTTTGTACAATCGCACCTACCCCGCAGTACACGATCCACGCTTGAAGGAAGAAGCCTACGACGATCGCGAGGAACCTCATCCTTATTGTCTTTCAAGCTTTCCTTTTTTACTTTGCGAAAACCTTCCTCTTCAGCTAGCTGGGCTGCTGATGGTTGTTGCAAACGTGTGTCTCCTTCGCCGGCGCTGTTTCCGGCGAGTGTCGACTGACAAACGGCGTGCCGAGTGCGCGCCTTGCGCGAGGCGAGGGTGCGACTGAACGTCAAAACCTAGATAGATAGATGGATAGATAGAGAAAGAGAGGGAGCGAGAGGCAGAGCACGAGTGTGTGTGGTCGGTCGAAATAATGGGTTAAAAGATGAGGGAGCACGAAGATCAAAGGAGAAACGGAGATGGAAGCTGCGAGCCCTGCCGCCTGGCGCCCTGGAGGCTGATTTGAGAACAGGTCGCACGAGCTCTCTGTCTTTCTCTAATCATCTTTTTCTCTCGTTCCCATGTGTGCGTGTGTGTGCCGCCCTTGCGCTATTTCCCATACTACTTGTCTGATAACGCGCTTTTCTGGTGTGAAAATTCAATTGACTGCGCTCCTCGTGCGTGTGCAGCACCATATAGTAGTTTATATACGATTTATATGTGTAAAACAATACTCTCTCTGAAAACAAAAAATGTATACAAAGTAATATGAATTTCAATATATAAAAAAACAATATAAAAAAGAAAATCGTGCGCATATACTTAATGAACAATTGAGTAACAAGCGTGCTCTTTTGATCGCGCTAAAGGTGAATTACTGTCTTTTCACACAGCATAAAAGCCTTCGATTCTAGGCCAGGTCATCACACACATAAACCCAGTCAGATTTGATTAGCGGATGTTACCAGTTTATGATCCCGACCCTCCTATAATCTGTCTCCTCTATTCTATGCGACGTTGGCACACAAATGCAACTGATATCTTCCTCTTATTAACTGGAGGAAAACCGATATAATTACCAAAAATTAAGATAAACATGTGAAACAAAGACAAATTAGCAGATCTAATTAAATTTTTATTCTTTTAACGCAAACAAACAGGAAATTAACATCTAAGTTTATATGTAAATTTAAAATATTTTATTTTATTATTATTTCATTAGTATATAAGCAACTTAATTATTTAAAAATAAAATTGTTTCAATAGATATGCTACACGGTGTGTAAAAGCGCGTCATTTTATATGAAAATAAACGAATGTACATACGCTCGTTTTTGAAAAGATGGAAAATGTAGACATGCGCAGAACTGAAGAGACTGATCAGCAAACTACTTTTAAAAGGTTGGTGACATTTCTGGTGACATCGAATACTAAAGTATCGATTAAAGAGTGGAAAACTTCAAAATAAATATAATCGATTTTTTAACAATAAAATAATCGATTCCAATTTGTTGATTACGTGTTTCTCATTTCGTGACAAGCTGAAATTAAATTGCTGTCAATAAAAAATATCTCGATGAAATATCATAATTTAATATATTGCAGTATGCAAATAATAGTATTTTGTGCTTATGCCATAACCTTGCCATGAGTACATTCCCGCGCAAAAATATTTGTGACACGTTTCAACTTTTTTTCAAATTATTTGTTTCAACTAGTTGAAAAAGCGACGCCAATTATTTAAATGCTGGCGGGACGAAAAAAGAAAACTGTAAATATCCATCTCCGCTAAATAATCATGTAAATAAATACACACGCGTACATACTCGGACATGAAAGCGCTGTACTTTTCTTTCTGTACTTTTTTTACTGTGCGTACACAGTATGCGCGGAATAAATATTGACTATTCCCATCGGGACAAGTATTGACTACCGAGGAGTCCGCTAACGATTTTCGTCTTGTTACGGCCTATTTGAATTGCGAGTATGACGATTAACGATCGAGAGCGTGTGTCGCGTATCAATTACTCGCGGCCGGAGACCGAGACGTCGAAAGTCTCATTCAAGATGCGACCTCTCGTCCGCATCGATTTCCACGAGCGTACCTACGATGACGCGATGCAGTCCGCGGGACTGTAATTGACAACGCCGTCCTAAATTTTGTCGGATTTTCGACTCGCGAAACGATGGACGAACCGAAATCCTGGTGAACCAGCTTGGCGATTCGTTCGCGCGATTATCCCCGCGAGCATCTCGGCGTTGGAAACGCGCTCGGTCTACGTTTTCTAACAGATACATGGAAATCTTGACGGACTAATTCTCAGCAGTGGCAACAGCGCCGGCAGCAGTTGTATTGACCGCGGCGCGTGGTTCTTCGGACTTCCCATCGCGTTCTCGTTGTGTTCCGAACGTTCGGCTGAGAAAGAAACGAGGATCGCGAGAACGTTGGGGAGGTACGTCGCCGCGTCCCCAACGCGAGTCTGAGAATATCCGCGACCACGCGAATCGGCCGATGCACGGAATGCACCGGTGATCGCGGTGGAGAAATGATTCAATCGGCGATGATCAATGACGATATGTCGCGCTGGCGACGCGACAGGCGGTCCGAGGACACTTCCTCGTCCGCGGTGATCTCGACACATTCTTGAGTGTTCGCGCGATCGACATCGAGTTCTGAAGACAGTTCGACACCTCGACGAGAACTCGCGTCCGTCTCTTGTCACGTGGTTTTGCGTGGTACGTCACGTATCGCGTGCGATTTAAATACCCTTGCGACAACGTTGTTTTAACCGACCGTCAAGGATGGGTAAAACGAGAGGCGTGCACGAGACGACTCCCGAATTGAGGAACCGGATGGTAGGAATGTACGAGGCCGGTTTGGGCCTGCGGGAAATAGCTGCTGCTGTCAATTGCTCGGTATGTAATGACAATGCTTGCTCTCGTTATAAAATATTGTTAATAACTTCATAGTTTTGTTAATTTGTCAAAATCATATTATTGTTGCGTACACATCAAATAGTACATCAAGTTTTTTTGTTTTTTTTTTTTTTTTTACTTCTCTGCTAATTAAGTTAATTTTTTTTAAAACTTTTAATAAAGATCTTGTAATAAGATTTGTGTAAGCTTTGATTGTTTCATTGTTCTAGCAACGTACGGTGAAAAGATGGTTAAACAGATTTGACAAAGAAGGCACGGTGGAAACACGGGAGCGTTGTGGTCGCAAAAGAGCCACCACCGTGGAACAGGACGAAGCAATTGTTCGTCTGGCTACCCAAACGCCCATAACAGCAGCGAGAGCAGTTCTTCCTGCACTGGGTCTCACTTGTTCTGTGGATACAGTAAGGGAAAGACTGCACAAAGCTGGAATCCACAATTGGAGTCCTTCTCGTAAATACATGCAAAGAATTCCATTGGGGTTAGTAATATATTCACTTTCGTGAAAAAAAGTATCTTTTAATGTATCTTCTGCTTTATTATATATTTGTTGCTTCAACAGTGAAGCGGATGGTGCGGCGATTCAACAGGCAGTGTGGCGACCTACCGGCACTCAGTTAGGCAAAAAAAAAGCCAAGGATTCTAACACCAAGACTGAGAAGAACGGTGCCGCAGCTAAAAAGAAAAATTACTCGAAGAAAGTCAAATTCCGTGAGACTTACGTCGACGATGGCGCACCGTCTGAAAGTCAGAAGCAAAGCCAAAGCATGGAGCAACAGCAGCAAGAATTTGTCTTTCCTCAACAGAATCTTCCTCTAGCACCTTCCGCTTCCCAGACTACTGAAATACAAGAGTTCGGCAACGCGTTGAGTCTGGTGCAACAATCCCAGCCGATTTACCAGCATTCAGAACTGAACATTGTGCAGAATTGGCCGTTGGATCTGGTGCAAGGCAGTCATCATTACCCGCAGGTTGTTTTTCACTTATTTATGAAATATTTGTAAGTGCGGCACAACTGGAGGTATATTTTATTGAAAATTGTATTGCAGGGACAACCGAATTCGTTATCTCACGAACAACCTCCGCCGCAACAGCAACTGCAGGAACTGCATACGCAGCAAGAACAGCAACATCACGCGCAACAGGTACACCGTGATTAATAATATATTCAACAATACTACCATCCATAACAATAACAATATATTCACATTCATAGAGATATGACTCACAGCAGTTTTGTTTTTTTGCGGATGTAAAGCAATTAAATCGTTGGTTGCGTAAAAAACATGGTTTTCTTTGATGTTATTCATGAAATTTGACTCGTCGAATGCAAACACTGCTAACGTATACCGATATAAAAAACAGGTCCAACAGCATATGCAAGTGCAAGTGCCGAATCATCAAAACGCTCATCATCACAGCGTTAATCAGCAGCAATTGACGGTGGAGCATCATCAAATACCGCAGCAACAACAGTGCGGCAGCATGCCCAGTCCCAAACAGATGAGCGTGAACGCATGCTCGGAGAGTTCGAACCTTTCCAGTTCAAACGAAAACAGTCAATCATCGTGCGATCAACAGAACAATGATTCATCGTCGAGGGAAAGAAGCGTGAAATCGGAAGCAAAACGACAAAAGAAAAAGAAGGGTGGTAAGGTGAAGGGGACGTTGGAAACCAGCGTGGAGATCAGAAATCGCATGATCGGAATGTCCGAGGCTGGACTATCCACTTTGTCTATCGCGCTAGCGATTGATAGATCGGTACGTGTAATGTTGTTTTTTTTTTTTTTTTTGACTTCACGATATTTTGTACTGTGGAAATTTTTTGAAATCGGAAGTTATACCACAAACTCGAGAAAAATCAAGGCAAGAGATTTATATGCACGTGATTTTGAATTAATTAGGAACGTACTGTTAAAAGATGGTTAGAACGTTGGCATAAGGAAGGTAATGTGCAAACGAAGGAACGAAAGGGAAGACGTCGAATCACTACGAAGGAACAGGACGAGGCTATTATCGCGATGGCGACTCAGCATCCACTTACCGCGGCTAAATACGTAGCACCCGCTTTAGGTCTTAAATGTAGCGTGGATACGATCAGAGAAAGACTTCACAAAGCAGGGATACACAGCTGGAAGTTGGGCAAGAAGCAAGGGTTGGGATTTTTTTATAGTATACAAAATAAAATACAAAATATGATATGATGGGTAACGTGATATATTTGCATATTTTTAGAGAAGGCAATGCAGTTCACACTGTACATTTATGGCAGCCGAGCGGCAACCGTCCTAACAAACCGAAAATACCCGGGGAAAAGAAGAAAAAAGGTACAGGTAACAATAAAAAACGCGACCAGACAACGAACAGTAGTCAAAAACGTGTCGCGCGAAAAAAAAAGAATGCCGAATCAATACCACCAAAATCAATCCCACCACTGGCAAACATAATGTCGGAGCAGCCCGCGTTGTCGTTTCATAATCCAGGAACTAGTGAGTATCGTCGAAGAAAATTGTAATGATATTTTATAAATTTATTTTTATTTACGAATAAACCTTTAATCACTTCCATTTTTATTTCTCAGTGGCGAGTTACGCTTCAGGCCCTAACATAATGCAGCCTCCTCTGCACACCATCGCTGTACCGCCTTCAGCACTACCACCGCCACCACCACCACCACCACCACCACTACCACCGCCACCGCCACCATCATCACCACCACCACCGCCACCACCACCGCCGCCGCCACCACCGCCGCCACAATCAATGCAGCCGATGGGCCCAATAATGCAACAGAGGCCGGATTGCAGATTGGCACCGGCTCTAGTTCCACCTGTGTCGGGTCCGAGTAACGCCGGTGTCGGCTATCCGTCGTGCATGGTCGGCGGTAACGGTCACATGGAACAGGCGGATCCTCTAAATTACGAACCGTACATCTGGAGTTTTTAAAATGTTAACGTGACAATCTTTTTCAATTGTGCAAAATAGAAATTTACAAATTTTTTTACTCAAGTTAGTTCTTGGTTATCTTCACGTATCGCGTGTTGTTAAACAAGATCTAGACTACAATATTGTATAGTGTACGTATTTCATTTAGAAATAGATATCTATATATCTCTGAGAGAAAAAAGTGATGTTTAATCGTGATCTAAAATCAATGTCATATCGATGATGTAAAGCTGCTATCGATATAGATACAGGATAATACTTTTTTTATATTACGGTTTGTGTGTAATTTAACTTACGCGTCACTTGCAATATTAGACGATATTTGAATAATGTGCAAGAAGAAAGTCCGGTGACTGTTGTTATATATCCGAGAATCTTATATTGTCCTTAGCGACACTTTTATACAATAAAACACAGTATTTAGTTGTAAATTTCCTTAGATTAAAGTGAATCAGCGTAAAGATTGTAGTATGTAAATAGAAAATCTCTCGAATAGAATAAGAAATATACATCACGTGTTTATTTTGCTATGGATCTATTGTCTCTTCGAATAAATAACGTGGTCACACTATCAGGAAATTTATACATAATCAAACTTCAATCAACACTGTGTGTTTTACGTTGCAATTTGGAACAACTTTTATTTTCAAATTCAATTGTATCTTATTGAATTCAGTTTTTGATATGTTTATTTGACTTTTTCTCTAAGTAAGTTTTTCTATGTATAGATCTTAAATACTGTATATATTTTGTATGATGCATTTACATACGATACATGTACGAATCTCGTTTCGAACTATATAGTACAAATTGGCATGTTCCAGTTAGAAAAGTGTATCAATTTAACTCTTTATACAGACTGCCAAAATAGTTTATATTTGACATGTGTGTGTAAACTGCGCTTTTTATTACACACACAAATATATATTACACACACATACACACACACACACATGTATCGATCTTTTTTTATATAACGCAATGTTGCCTTTACACTATTATAAGACTGTTATTGTTTTATATACTAGTTTTTCTATGTATAATATAACGTCTTTACAACTAAAGCGTATCATGTACATTTTGTAAAAACGATTTTCTGTTATAATACTATTTTCTCGAGAAAAGTTGCTTTTTTTGAATACACAATGAAACATTCATGTAATTCGTCCATGTACACTTACCAGTAGTACAAAACTTTAAAGTAGAATTAGTTTCACCAAATTACGAGATACTATAGAAAACTTTTATTAAATATTTTATATTAAATATCCGTGTTTTATTTTGCATTTACTATTGAATAATACAACATGTATTTAATTTTTGTCAAAAAATTCATCTCGTTATATTTTACGAGAAATTGACAATATAATGAAAAATAAAATAAAAATATTTTCAGGCCTGGTGGATCAAAATTTCTCTACTTGTTTCGTGTATTTATTTTGTGTAAGAAAAAAAAAAAATTAATCTCTAATATTGCTCAGTCTTTTTAAAGCAAAATTATCTCTCACATGAAAGAATAGACTTAAAAAATTATTTTTGAGTTCTTTTTTGTACATATATAAGGAAAGATAATAACTGTACGATGTTACTATCATAAAACTTTACTGCTACTTACAAATACAGTTTTTTCTATCAAGTTAATTCCCAGATTTGTCCAACGTTATTTACAACCGCGTTCGGATTGTGCTTGTGAAACATGAAGTACCCCTGAATTTGTGCCGGACTGACGTCTCTTTTATAGGACATAACGCTATCTGCGAATTTCTTGGCGAGTGTATTAGGATCCTTGCCCGGTTCTTTGTAGAATCGCAAGAACATCTGTTCAATCTGATGCGCACTGCACCATCCTGAGAAGAAACATATCGAGATGATCTTAGAGATACTTGTCATTTTGCGTTTAACCTTCTATTTGTTCAAACGTACCAATGTATTCTTTGACGTCGACTCTACCCGGTCTAACAAGAGCAGGATCTAATCTATCCAAATAATTGGTCGTCATAAATAATATTCTAGCTTCTGTGGAAGCTACACCGTCTAAGCAGTTCAATAAACCACTGAATGTCACTCTGTTAAGACCCTCGTATGCTGCTTTAACTAAAGTCAAAAACACATGGAAATAACTACTAAATGATTTATTCACTTGTTATTATCTTATTTCAAGTTTTATCACGTATGTACCTTCTTTGGTTTCTTCTCTACTAGTAAAAGCAGCATCAATATCTTCAAGCAAGATAATAGTCTGTTGCGGAGCTACTGCCAATAAATGATTTAATCTATCATCTGTCAGTCCTCTCTCAGATAAATTTAAAACGCATATACCACGCTCTAACTCGCCGGCCAATGCGGTAATATAAGAAGACTTTCCGCATCCTGGAGGGCCGTGTAACAAGTAGCCTCGGCGATATGGAATCCCTTAGAAAAAAATTAAAATTTCTTATTATTAGAAAAAGAATAATACACAAAAATTGCATCAAGTTTGATCAATCATGTCATTAGAAATTTTAAGATAGAGTTATTCACTTTTCTTATGTACCTCTTTCGCTATACCATGAAGGATTGTTGATGAATTCCCGACAATCATTTAATATTCTTTTGGAAACACCATTGTCCAAGACAACCGATTCGAGAGGTCTTCTCTTTCTGGCGTGTCCAAATTGCCGCCACTCGCTTCCCATGGCAGTATACATTATAGTTTTGCCCTCATGCTCTTTCAAAGCCATCTGTCTGGCTACATGAATTAAGTATTGCTTCTGATTTCCTGATATTACATAACACATTTTTATAACTATTTAAAAACTCAACCTTCTTCAAGAATGTTAAAATATATGTTTCTGTCTTTCCCAAATGCTGTCAACTGAACAGTTTCCCATGGTATACCCATATGTAAATCTAAAGTCTGTTGTTCCCTTATTCTTTCCACTTTTATCCAATTCCCTTTATATCTGCAAGAATTGAGAAAAATATTAGACAAGAATTTCTACTCAGAAAACTAATAGTACTATTTCTTACTTTTACTCCAAAATAATTTTAAAAAAAGTAATTAATACAAAATTGTATTATGTGCATATTTTACTAAAAAAAAAAAACAAAAAAAACGATTACACCATTCTAACCTAAAGAAGTGAGTTCCTATACTTGGAATAAAGTCATATTTTGTCTTCACATCACCAGTTTCTTTCTGTTCAAAGCTGGTTTCTACAGAGAGATGTTGTGTCTTTCGTGCACCCTTGTATGTAATCCACTGTAATAACCATTGATAACTCTTATCACGACATGGTACCTCTAAAGTGATCATATAATGACGTCTATAAATACAATTAATGTTTAATAAGTTTTTAATCAGTAACAAAAGAAATATTTTTTTTTACAATAATAAAACACAAATACATATCACAATACCTGAATATTACAGCTCCAAATTGTGCCCCCTTTCTTAGTAAAGCAGCACCGGCTCCAAGACCAAAAAGACCGAAGCCAGCGCCAAAATATGGATTTTCAGATAAAGTTTGTATATATTCTACAAACATTGTAATTTAAATTAATATTGTACAAAATTTATACATATAAACACTAATATGTAGTTTCCAAAACACTCTTGTACAAAATCCTTTTTTGTCAAGGTTATATTTCATTCTGTTTCAGAGACCTCTATCGATTTACAAAGCAACTCAAAATCAAAGTGCGCGTTTTTGAGTCGAATGTATCGCATCTATTGTTGCCTCCTTTCCGCGTTGCCGATTGGTTGGTTGATCGAGTCGAGTTGAGTCAAATCGAATCGGTAAGATCGAGAGAATAAATAATGACAGAAAAGCGATTTTGACAGTTCGTCGTATATGTGGAGAAAACTAAAAACGTGACTAAAGTAAAGTCACGTGACAGAAAAGAGTAGAAAAACAACACGTGACTGTAATTTATAGTATATATATCATTAAATAATATATATTATACATATAATTTATAATATATATTATATGTCTTCCTAAAAATATCAAAATCATTAAATTTACTTGAAAACAACAATAAAGGATGCAGAAAAAAGTTTAGCTTGCAGTTCTGTTACAAATGATTATAATATATTTCAATTTATCTTACAAAAAGAATCTCTAATACGTATATCATTGTTTAGTAACGTCAACTCTCTGCAGATATACCACAAACGTGGCCCGAATCCTTATCGTTTTCTCATTTTTTCGCTTTTTTTTAAAATATTTCTTGTAAATAAATGTCACTGAACATCTATACGTACACGCTACTTCCGATCTAAATGTAACATAACAGGCATGTTCCTGCTTTGATTAATTTTTCCACAATAAACGCAGAAGAAAGATCACGAGGTCGCTATGAATGATAGCTAATTTCAAGTTTTTTTTCCTACGTTAACGATTAATGCGGTCTAGAATAGCTACGGGAGAAAATATAATATATACTCGTTGATGCGCGCGTTTTGCGCACGTTATGTATAAATTCTTTCGCCGAACGCTGGTACGTTTTACATATTATAATATTAATACGTAATAATGTTAGAGTGCATTTACAATATGTACAATATTGCGGGTCCATGCTTGGGCACGAGATAAAGCCAAATCACTGACTTAAAAATCTATTACATATATCCTACCAAAGAAATATATAATGCCAAATAATGTCTAACACGTGATTTCTTTTTGTTCTAACACACTCTTAAAAAAAAAAGAGAGTTTAAACAATATAATATTATATATTTTAACGATAAATTCCGCAAAATCGTTTTTGACAAATTCTAACGTCGCGTTATATCGTTCAATTTTTTATTTCGATTATTATCAAGAAATTACATAATGATCTTTGTAATATACAAATGAGACATGTAAAACACATTTTGTCTAAGTGCAACATGGACCTCGATTTGAAGTGCAGTACACCCAACACACGTCTCTCATATCGAAACTTTCTTACACGCATATTATTAAATCGAGTTTTCCGCGAGTCCTTCTCTCCCACAGCGATAATAATTACCAGCACACATTACGCAGTCGTGGTTCAATTCGTTTTAGCCTATAACTATTACAGCTAACTGTTACTCGGTTTACACGAGTTTCATTTTTTTTCATTTTCTTTTAACTCCTAGTCTCACGTATCGTGAACTAATCGCACCACCGTCGAAAAGCTCACCGGACGGGACGCAATACTAGCTTTTCGTGGAAGCCTTGAGCAAATCTATCCGCGACCCTGATCTGCTTTCAGCTTTCATTTTCCAGCGGACAGATCCTGTTATTATTATTCGCGATACTCTTTCCGATTTTTTCTAGATCCCTTTCAAATTCGCTGTTTTTTTTTCTCTCGCCAACTTACAATCTAAAATATACACTTGATAAATCACTTCGGTGACATACAACAGGTCACATACTCCTTGATTTCTAAAAAAAATATGGTTCGTAGGTAGAGGTCAATTAATGTGTAAATATAGATATATAAGTCGATCTCTTAATGATACAAAAAGTAAGAATTTCAAAGGCATCTTCAAACGGGAAGAGAAAAGATTGTATTTTGAATATGAGGATTTGGAACAACAGTAATAGAATAAATAGGAAATTCATACACCGATATAATAAAGTTCTCTAACGCGGAGGAACTTCATAAAGGACGTTAAATATGAAAGAACCGTATATACTTTTGGTTCTTTGAAAGGACAGAATTGTTGACGAAAGTTGTCGAAGCTGTGAGCTTCCGCGACTGGGCGTTCGCATTTAATTTTGTTTGTGCTTAATCAATTATCGCATTTCTTCTCACAAAAATACGAAGAAATTTCAACAAGCATAGAAAACGCACAAATTCTTCTTCATCAATGAAATTGATTTTTTCAAATGTTTCTAAAGATTTATGTTAGAATTTGCTTAATATTTAATATAAAGTTGAGTTTTATAACTATAGGGCGATAATTGCGCACACTTTTTGAATTATAGTCACTTCTTTTTGTAAATCGCACATTACAGGCGTATGTATATGTATATTACGTATAATATAATATACGTTCTAACATCTCTAATGCGCTAACATATCCAGTCGTGAAGCGGCGTGGACGGCTAGGTAGAGTCGAGGACGAAATTTCTCGTGAAAAATAGTTAGGACAGCTTTATCGAAAAACGGAAGAATCTTTTTCTTTTCGTCCAGCTCATTCCCGACGATGGTGCGAAGCAAAAAGGGAAGGGACGGTAATCTGAGACTGGCTCGGTTTTATGGACATAAATTAGCCTGACCTGTGTCTAGCGCTTAGGTGCGTACAAAATTCTCAGAGTTTTCTTTTTCTTTTCAGATTCGCTCTGCATAAGTGTCAATGAAATTTACAGAATCGAATTGATTATTCAAAAGACCAGTTGTATTATTGCAAATTACCGTGATTGAAAAACACGATTGTTGTTTTTAAATGTCTTTTTCTTATCATATTAGAAATTCTAAAATTCTTAAGAGCAAGATTGGTCGATTTCCCCTATAATGATACACAAACTCCAATATGTGTGTCAATACTGTCACCTAACAAAACAAAAACTTACTCTGAAAGTGTCCGAAGTCATTTAAAAACAATTAAGAGTCAATGTATAAGAAATAAATTGTGCGAACAAGGTAAAGAAACGGACATTTTATTTTCCGAATACGGACAAAAATACGATCGACGTTGAAAACCGAAATATAAAAACAGAAATGAGGGAATTTCTCAAATCACAGTATGCGTCGTAGACACAGGTGACGCGATATCAATTTCACGTTATTAGATTTAAATAGCCGTATAACTGATCGACAATCGCGATAAAACAATTGATAAATTCTCTCCAATGTATTCCTCACTCTGACAATGCAATAGCAATAAATGCACAATAATAATATTGACAATAATAATTATAAGACAGCAATAGCAATAGCTATATGAACAACAAATTTGATTAGAGACAATAATGCGTCGTTTGTGAACATACGCTGAGCATACGTGTTGTGCTCATCACGACTCTTTTACAAAAATACAAGAAACAACAATAATCGCTGAAGTAATTAGAATCCTTTTTTCTCGTGTGTTTCTCGCTCGAATAAAGAAACTTTTCTCGTAGAACGAGATCAGTGATTATCAGAAAGCATATGAGTTAGTTGAAAATCGCTACAACTCAATTTACAGGGAACGCCGTTGTTGGCCTCTGTATGCAACTCTGTGCGAAATTCGCAACCATCCGATTATCATATGTACATCAGTAAGATGTTAAAAATACTTCCTGACGCATGATTTGATATCACGGCAAAAAACATGTACATAGAAATATATAAATAGTTATAACTTAACAAATGATTAAATAGATAAATAGCTGCGTCGAGTAATATCAACAAAACGCAATTGTTAACTTCAATAAACAATTAATCTACGATCTATAAGCTGCGCAAAGAAGAATGCAATCTATAAAACTCTGCTTAGGCTTAGGCCACAGTCTATAGAATAAAATACGCGAAACGTCGACGTCAAGTTCCATAGTCAATAACAAAATTGTAAACCACAGACGAATCTGATACATAAGATATGTAAATACTTGTTACTTCAGAACTGAAACAACCGATTCCGCTACTTTTGAAGATGAACAATGTCAATTAATTATAATTGCGATTTGTTTTTAAGTTTAAAAAATTTTACAAGATCTTTATTTTTTAAACAAGTCATTTTATATAGAATTTTTTATGTAATTTTTCATTTTTTCCTTGTATAAATTTCTTTTTTTTTATGGAACACAAGACGGCAATAATTGTTCCCTTCCCGACGTAACAAAATAAAATAAAATTTCTGCGATTTTTGACAATGCAGATAAATCGAATAAAAACACAATTGTTTTTGTACAAAAAAACTGCTAGAATTTCGGCTAAAATGAGTAGGGAAGTGGACTATCGAGGTGGACTACCCGAATGTTAGTTTCGTGGACTGTGACGAGTTTTCTGCTACTTAGAAAATGGGTCCCTATATATCGTGTTTTCTTTTTAAATTCGGCTATCGTTAAAAATTTCAAGACTACTTTGTCTACATTTCATTCCGCTACTTTGATTATAAACGCTACCGGTCACGCGCAGTGTTAATATTGTCTCTATGTGGTATGCAATGTAAAATTCTTCGCCGTTTGCTATTATTCTACCCGCAAACGACGTACAGTCCTCTCCAGTATTTCCGTGTCCCTCTTTAATAGCGTACTACATTGAAGCTTTTCATCCGACAAAACGTTCCGGAAATGCAAACATTTATATTACATATACGCAAACCGTTAATGAAACCGTGCTCTGAATTTCGCTGAAGCAACAATAACCTGTTAAAATATATGTAAAACATTAATAAATTAAGTTAAAAGCAGAGTTTTTCGATCTAAAGTAATTATTTCTGTACAAAATAAAATGACGGACAAACGGATTGAGCGCGCATTCATGTCGATCTAGTCTGTTAATTTAACGCGTCTACACACACGTATCGTCATAAAATTCGCGCGTCGAACTTACGCGTAGTAACTCTTCGTAGATGGTGAAACGCCCCCGTTAACGAAAGAGACTATCATCTATCCTACACTTCGCAATTGTTCTCTACTAATAATAATGGTAACACAAGGAGCTTTCCGAAGATAATCTAATGATATGGAGTAAAAATCCGTAGAATGTGAAAAAGTCGAATGTTTCAAAAGTCTTCGAAACGCAGCCCTTGCTCCCCCGTTTTCTGTGCGCGATTCTCTCTCGTACTAGTGAGGACGGCGTCACTATTTTTCCCTTCTTTCTCCGTTTTTCCATTTTTTTTTTTTTTTTTTTTTAAAGCACTCGGATGCGTTCGTCTTCTTTTGCAAAAATACGTTCCGCAGAAAATTTACCGCGACGATGAACGACGCTGCACACATCGAGAATGCGGATATTTTTTTTCTTTTAACGAAGAAGAAAAAGTCAGTACTCTCACTAAAGTTCGACCCGGCAAAACACGGGTTTGCGACAACGAGCGGTAGAAAAATTTGAAAAAGTTTTTCAAAATCGCCGTTTCTTTCAGAATATCTTACTCCACATCTTCATCATTTTCTAGAAGAACTCTCTGCCCAAGTGGGAGCGGTTTGTCTGTTGCGGCAGCCGCGGTCTACCGCGTCCGTTTGCGCCCGCGGCATGTCGTCTGGTGTTGCGCAGTTCCCGATCGACTTCGAGCTCCTCCAGCTTCATGGTCAAGCCGAGCTTCTGCTGCACCGCCAGCCGCAGTAACTGGTTCAGTGTCTTTCGGTCGTCTTCCGCCACGGCGAGCTGCCGCTGAAGCTCGTCCACTTGCGTCACGTACTCTTCGCAGCGTGCAGCGAACATTGCACGCAGACCTGGAGAGCGTATGGTTAGCAGGGTTTTAACACGATGTAGAGATAAGCAAACAAAGAAATAAAAAGCACATCAGAACTTTCTTCGAAACGAAAACCAGACCATTTTAGGGCAATCAAAAAGAAGCTTTACGTTCAAAATATTTAACCAAAACACATATATGGCATAAATTTACATGAAAAAATGTACAGCGACCAACCAGATACAACCGGCAGTATGTTGCATTACATAAAATAAGCGAATAATACTGGACTAGTTTCCGCTTGAAAGCGGAATGTTATGCGCAACAAATAATACGCTTCACGAGTTTTATGCAACACAATAATTATGGCACAGAATCAGGGAGTTCGAAAAGTCGATCGCAACACCCCACAATATTAGCAACAGCGCTTTTGTTAAAGCTGACAACAACCGTTTGTAATTGACGTATTAGTGAGCGCACAAACACATGTTAGTAAAAGAAAATAAAAAGAAGTTACATTATTGAATTTCACTGATAAATTATGAGTTGTGTAAAACATAAAAGAAAAACAATTTAGTATGATTTTCATGACAAAAATACGATATAACTCATCAATCTCTCGAAATACAATTTTTTCGAGTTTCTACATGTACAATCAACTGTCTTTAAAAATTTCCTAATCGTGGAGCAACACTAGAAAAGAGATGCAAATACTAAATACTCACTCGAAAAAGTCGCAGCATTTTCCTTCAACATTCTAAGCTCATTTCTCAGCTTGAGCATCGTTTCGTTGACGATGAGCTTTTCGTTTTCGTATTTGCTCTTCAAATTCATTAGTGCCACTTCTGCCGTGTTTTTATTTGATTTAAGTACCGTTCTTAACGTGGCAATTTGTTCCCGTTTAGCAGATAGCAAGGCCTTTAACCTGATCACTTGTTCTTGAAGATCCGTCACTTCTGCCTTATTTTCATTGACAGACGCTAAAAAAAAAAAAAAAAAACAAATCAACAAGATATAAACTTGTATGTAAAAATTAATTATATATCTTGTATCACAGAAAATAAATACAAGCTTTTTTGATAAAGCGTAAAAAGAGTGTATCTTACCCTCGCAAACATTGCAGACGTTCAAAGACTGCATTCCCTTGACCTTGGATAGTTCAATCGTGTGTTCAACGGCGCTTCTCAGATGTTTTATTTGGTCCATTGCGGTTTCTATGTGTTTTGCAATTTCTTTCGCTTTGCCGAGGCTCTCCAAATCCTTGATCTGGATATCGGTCTTGAACAGAGTCCGGCCCCAGTCCATCTTGCCGTTTTCTTCCTCCTTCTCAGGCACGATCTCCGACTTCTCGTGGTCCAATATTACCCTCGAAGGGGTCTCGCCGTTCACGGTGCACACGTGATGATAGAGTTGCGCGAGTTCATCCGAGAGATTCTGCAAATCGTTCTGAGCGGAGTCGAGAAAACCGCCCGCTTCCGCGGTGAGTTTCGACAGAGTAGACACATCCGACTCAAGCTGCGCGCTCCTCTGTTCAGTGTCCAAGAGCTGGAAGGAGAAGAAAAATGTTACACGCGTAAACAAACGCACGATACCTATTATATTAAGTAATGTTTTGCCTTTAAATATGCGTGTTTATTGGGAAAGTTTTTTCTTTTTTTTCTTTTTTTTTTTTTTTGTATATAAAATCCAAATTTGCTAAACTCGAACAGCGTATCTAGCAATTTGTAATTATGTAGATTTTTCTTTTCGAGCATCGTGCAAAACAGGCTCGGCGAGCTCCGATCGAACACATGCTACGTTAGAGATTTATATGGAGAAAATGATCAATTCTGATTGGTCGGTCTTAAAGCGCATTCCGCTTTAAAAGCCACGGTGCATAGCGTATTACGATCCGTACACGTCACGTCTCTTGAGCATTGATAATGACATACATTCAAACGCGCTGTTGCGACGATTCACATGTCAGAATAAAGAGAGTGCGAGTCCGCACATTCTCCAAGAAACATATTATTCTTACATGTGGATCTGAATTTAGACAGAGAAAATGGAGTATTGTGATGAAAATTCGTCAGTAGCTTTGAAAATATGTGTGGGTTAAATATATGAACAAAAAAAAAAAAAAAAAAAAAAAGACAAGAAGCATATATTGTATAATGAGCTGTTAGGACAATGAAAAGCAAGTAATCATTACGGATCACATTAGAGGAGCCAACAAGACAAATTGTTATTGAAATATCTGGTAAAATACGTCAAAAAAGGGACCACACGTAATCCAACCTTTTCTCGAAGGCTCTTCTCTGACTCGGGTATCTGAAACGCCACAATTTCTATTCAAAGTCTAACATTTTGCATTATTTTGCCAGTATCGCACACATAACTCTAACTCTTCTTTCTCTCATTTTTTATAAATTTAAATTGACTTACGTCTTTGTTCTTCAAGTAGTTTTGCAAATGTCGCTCCAAGTTAAATTAAAAGAAAAAAAAAGTAACAAGACGGATAATAAATATTAAGTACCTTGTTTCTTAGATTTGTCAGCTCGGTTCTTAACTGCTGCGTGGAATCGGACAAGGTCAAACCATTTTCCAATTCTGCTAGATCTTTCTGTAACTGATTCACTTCGCGCGCGGACATTGTGCTCCATTGATGATATTGCACTATAGCCTGTAACGACAAGGTGTAAGTAAACCACAGTTTCCGTTTTTCATATGATGTAAACTTACTTTTTGTTTTAAAATTGTAAAAAAATCAATACACAATAAATATATTTGAAGATAGTTTTCGCGTTAGTGTCATTTTTATACCGACGTTTTGTGGACATTTTAAACCCGAAAACCACTTTTAGATGAATTCTACTAACACACATCGCGAAAGTAAGCAAATATCAAATAACCATACCTGATTGAGTTTTTCTAGAGTGGTTTCTTCGCTCTGTTTTTCTGGCAGCTTTGAGTGAAGATGATGCAACGATTGCACATGAGCCGCCAGCTGCACTATTCGTGCGACGAACGACTGCAGTTCGGTTTGGCTCTTCTCAACCGCGTACTGCGACTCACGCAAATTCTGCGTCAGATGAGCTTTCTCGGTCTCCGCGAGCTCCAGCTGCTTTTCGAGTTTTTTCAGTTCGTTCAAATGAATCTCGGAGAACAGATCAACCTGTTTGTCAGTGGCAGATGTGCCCGGTTCCTGTGTCTTCAGGTCAGCCTCGATTCTACGCAGCGCGGGTGAGTCGTCCTCGCCATCGCTGCATATCGTCTGATCTTCCGTGATGCCCCGTATGGAGAGCGCGAGGTTACTGAGATTGTAAATCGACTCGCTATTGATTCGCTGATCCAGTTCCTTCTTCAATGCGTATTTGGCTTCGCGTTCCGCTTGCAGCGACTCTAACGCTTCTTCCATCTGCTTCTCCGCTATCTTCTTCAGGTTTGTCAGTTCTTCCACTTGGCTGTTCAGCAGCTCGACCTCCTCCGTCAATCTTCGGATCTCGTGTTTGGCACCTTCGAACTCTACCTGACTTGACCGTAAACCCGACACTTGCTTCTGCAACGAAATATTCTCATCCTCCAGCTCGGAATAGTCCTGAAGCAGACGTGTCTCACGGAATCTGCATTCCCGCAACTCCGTACGCAACGATTTGCGTTCCGTCTCCGCTTGCTGGTGATCCTTGAGGATTTCTTCGCGTTCCTGAAGTGCATGATCGCGTTCCGCCTCCACTCGTTCCAACTCGTGACGTAACTAACAATAACGCACGATGTTAAGAAAAATATTCTCTTTGTCCGTTTAAATACTTCGAATCGATAACTATAAAGTAACTCGATATGCACCTGTTTTGTTTCATTTTCCAATTCGATAATCTGTGTCTGCAGTGATGTTTCACGTGCGGCGCTTTCATTAAGAAGACTCTCTTCTTGCTCGATGCCACTCTTTGCAGTTATTTTCGTAGTGGTCTGAAACTTTGCGAGGGCCTGAAACAACAGAAAAGCATGTGGTTACATTGAGAATAAATGTATGTTTTTATGGGAGAGAATTTAAAAAAACAAAAACAAGAGCAAACATTAATTTAAATCTTCAAAAAGCAATCCTTTTGAGAAATTTGCACAATGTCTGAACTTTTAGTTTTAGATATTTATGAGATATATTTTTAAGATATTTATTTATCACACGATGCTCTAGTACACTCTTCTAATTTGTGTTCATTCATTCAGTATGCAATTGTGAGTAAAACATTTTTACATATTGTGCTTTTATTAGTTAAATTTTTACTGCGTTAATTGCATCACGTTTGTATCGCATCTTTGAACTTGAATCGCTCTAAAAACTTTTGCAACAATACGAAATATAAATTTTTTTTTCTCGCTATTCTCGTTCTCTTCTTACTGTGCTTGCGACGTAACAGTCGGACGTGACGTAGAGC
The DNA here is from genome assembly GCF_002006095.1 of Pseudomyrmex gracilis. Classification (NCBI taxonomy): domain Eukaryota; kingdom Metazoa; phylum Arthropoda; class Insecta; order Hymenoptera; family Formicidae; genus Pseudomyrmex; species Pseudomyrmex gracilis. The sequence goes on from NW_018020595.1 coordinate 1,271,297, forward strand.
AACCGTATGTGCTCCGACAAGTCCAAAGGGAATATCCGTGTCGCGTACTAACCTCCTGCGTGATTTCCAACTCGTGCTTCGTGTTCTCGTAAAGAACCTCGAGGGCGTTGCATCGCTGCTCCAGCGCGGACTTCTCCTCGAGCAACGCGAGCCCGTACTTGGCCGACTGCACCTTCTCGGTGGAGGCCAAATCGAGCTCGCGCGACAACCGCTCGATCTCGGTCTTCAGCTCCTCGAGCACGACTTCATCGACGGCAGCAGCCATTGCTGTCGACGCTGCGCTGACAACAACGACGAGGTTGACGGCGGCGGTAGATTTCTCCTCCTCCTTCTCCTCCGCCTCCTTTTCCTTCTCTCTCTCTCTCTCTCTTTCTCTCTTCCCCTGGTGTTGCTCTTCTTCTCGGTGCCGCTTCTCCCTTCTTTCTCACGTCGCCTCCTTTACCCAACCTTTGTCGTTATCGGAAATAAAACGAATGGACGCCGGTCGCCGTCGTTGCGCGATCCGCGATTGGACGCATCCTTCGGTGAATCGTCGCCTTTTTCTTCTCGCAGCAGATAAACGGGAACCGTCGTGTCTCTCTTTTTGACGGACACGCACCAGACGATGATATTCTCTTATGTATTCGCCTTCTCTTTTACATTCTGCTCGCGAGACTACTACCGCGAGGCCACTCACCGATTTTGACAGATACGCCGCGACGACGACAATTCGGCCACAAAGAAGCGCGGACGGGTGATATCACGCGAACAACCGGATGCATGTTCCGTGTTCGAGCCAGGCTTTTTTAACCCGTTTCGTTATTCCGTTTCCAGCGCGCGCACACACGCTGTCAGTAGCGTTGCTAGAAATCCACAGAGCCCCGAGTGTGTCTGTCTCATTTTGATAATCGACAATATTTCATCTGTCTTCAGTCACGGCTTGTTTTATCACGACAGGTGGATATCACCGTTCACACTTCGGTACCACTTGCTTTAATTATTTATATATATACCTCTCCTGCAGTCCGGATATCGAATGTTTGCCCCGATTGCTTGTTGACTTACTTTCCTTACTTGCCTCGTTTGCAAAACCTTGAAGTGTCGCGCTTGTCACATCTCTTTTTTGCAATAACGAAGAGATAAAACAATTAATACGCAGTTGAAGAATATATAAAGATATTTGATCAGAAAACATTTATATAAAATTTTATAATTTAATTTATTGTCATGCAAATTATACGTTCAAAAATAAAATTTTAATTTACTTTGTATAAAACTTTGCAAAATAAATCTCAATTTCTAACGCTTTTATACAGTTCTAAGCGCGTAAGAAAAACGAAATTTATAGAATAAAAATGTGCAGAGACAATTGATCTATGACGCATTTATTACGATGACACGCAACTTGCGTGGATTTTTTTGGAGCATGCGTGCAGTGATATGATTACGTAATGCAATTTTCTCTTTAACTCTAGCAATAAATACAGAATTTATAAATATATCAAATATATTCGCAATTGCGATCATTGAAATTATAAATTATGAACTCGCTGGACACAAAAAACTTACAAAAAAACTCTAAAAAAAAAACCCTAAAAAACTAAAACTGAAAAAGACACTTCCAAACAAGAGATATTATTTTTAACATTAAGTAAAAACCTAAAAAACGAAAACTGAAGAAAACACTTCCAAGCAAGAGATATTATCTATATTGTATTTTTTTTATAGCAAGATTTTTGAACGACCGTATAGCTCTAAGTTTTATTTAAATATTAACGCACGTATTGATTTGGGAAACAGAGAGAAATAAAACCTCGCTCAATTTTGCCTCTCCGTACACATTCTATTTCAAAAATTCAGTTTAAAAACATAACTTCAAATACTCCACAATCCTCTTATTAGTTTGTAGCTTATTTTTTCCTTCTTCCTCTCATTCCTTCTCCTGTCTTCTTCTTTCTTCATCTTTCTCTCTCTCACTCTCTCTTTGTCCTTTTCTTTTTTTTGTTCAGTATTAATAGATTAGTTTAATATATAAGTCGAGCCGTGGGTCCGGCATACGCCGCCGGTCGAATTAAATTCATACAATGTAACAGTCGTATTCTTTACAATATTCGTACGTAAGTCTTGTAGCAGAGATAAAAGCGCAGGTGCCCTAAACGCACGTTTCTTCTTATTTTTTTAAATTTTTATAATAATTATTCGTACGCTCATCTCTAAACCTCTGGTACCACCAGTAGACTCGGAGACTGCGACATGCTGTGAAGGAATTGGTTGTACAATTGTCTACCAGATCCTTGTTCTTACTCTCTCTCTCTCCCTCTCTCTCTACTTACTGTGATGTATGTATATTTGACTGTATTATATAAATCTCTTTTGATAAACATTTCCATCCAGACAATACAAAGGCTATGTCCGAAAAAATATATATATAAAAAAAAAGACAAAGACGTTTGAAAAATTGAAATATCCGAGAATTTATCCTCGTTTACCGATTTTATCGAGATAGCCGAGGAAAGAAAATTGAACATATTTGTTTCTTCAAAAATTGAAAGAGATCTCTAAAAAAATCACTAAGGAATATCGCAATGTTTCAAACGTCTTTTTTTAGACACACTTGTTGTCCGGAGAATTTGGTCCGGCGTCTCCCTCAGAGCAGTGACGGTGCCAGAGGTTTTTCGCGAGCTCCAATATATGTATATATATATATATATATATAGCGCAAAGTACAATTTGATCCTCTTCAAAGTCTTATCGTGAGCACACTAGCACACCGAAACTACGCAATGAGATCCGGCTTTAAGTTCCCAAACGGGTACTCTGTGTTAAGTGTATAAAATTGGTTTTTTTGCAGGACACCTGGATTACTACGCGAAATACCCCCGGGGACTTTATCGTCCTTCTTCTTCTTTTTTCTTTTCATCGAGACAGTCAGGCACGCCTGGCTTCTGAAACTTTTTTTTAATACACAATTGTCGCTGCTGGTAAAACCACTGAGCTCGCAAATGGCCTATCGGTGTGGATACTCTCTTGATGCCCGCTTAGTCAATGAAGAAAAAAAAATCACTGAACTCGTTTCGCGCGCGGATCGCTATTTTTTTCTTCTTCGGAGAAACGCGACAGGTTCCTCTCGTACGCGATCCGTCCACGCGCGCGCTCTTTTCGAAAACTTTTCGTCGACTGAAAATTCATCTTGACTTTGACTCATCGCTACGCATCGCGCTGAACGTTAAAACGTGATCCGATAATTTTCTGTAAAGTAGTTCGGGAAATCTAAACGTGTCTTAAATCCTACTTACGTTGCTGTTAATTGTCGCGTTATGAACACTGCACACGGCGAATCGGCGCGGGCTCACGCTATAAACGTTGTTTTTGCACGTCTTTTTGTTTTTCATTCTTTAAAAAAACTCGCTTTTGTACTCGCATTGAGCGTAAAAGTATATATGGTCGTCACCTCGCGCGCGACGAGGAAATTTTTGCTTCCGTCACAAATCCATCGTACTTCTTTTTTGTCGAGCATATTCTGTACAAAATTTCGCGTTCCTACAACTTATGAATCATACTTAGGAAAACAAGTCAAAGAGTCTTAATCTCACACACACACATATACTGTGTGTTACTCCTATACATGAAAAATACAAAATTTTTTTCGTAAAGATTACAAAAAGGAGAATCGCGTCATCGGAATTGATCACCAGCAACGACCAGAGTATAAACTAGCTTTTTACAGTACAAAATACAGCTCCTGCACACACACACGCGCGCATACACACACGCACACAATACACACATATGCATAATAAAATATATATATATATATATATATATATATAGTGTATACACATGCGCCATATATATCTATATATCTATATATATACATATATATATATATATATACATATATCTAGTAACGAAGTGTTCTTTTTTTAGCAACATGTAAGGATATAGTAAGGTCGATGAATTCTTTTGGGGCGGGTTCTTTCCTCCTCTTAGTCACTAGTCCATTTAACATTCCGGCAACGGCATGAACAAGTATATGTGAGCCTATGATCACGTTGTATTAACAATTATACGATAGTACACATTACAAAATGTATGCCAACTTGTGTACAGACCACCGTGTTTATATGTATATATACATATCGATGTACGCTTCGAACATCTGTTACAAATGTGTCGGAATTAACCGCGACATTTCCTCTCAACTTGCACTCGAAGATATATACCTCGTAGAAGAAACACACGTCTTCTCTTTATTCATCCTGTCATCGATGGGCGAAATAACGCACCCAAATATAGTTGTATATAAACCCGTAAACACTGACAATCCACAACTAATATACATTCTGCACTTGTCCAACATGGAACTGGACGAGTTTCAAAGAACAATATGCATCAACGAGGAGAAATGAAAAAGCGGTTTTTCACTATTTTTAGTTTCGTACATAATCGCTCATACACTGATTGAATGTCGGGTTTTTAAATCCGCGATGCTTTCTTCGTTCAAGAGCAAAGTGAACTCGCGCGCGTGTTCTTCCTTCGTCCCCTCATTGTCTCTCGGAAAAATATAGTTAGTAAACACTTTTTTATTTCTCCTCGTAAGAACGTAGCGAAAGAAAATCAAAAAATGACCTACTGCAAACAGCTCGGCGAGATCCTCATTACATCCTTACACATTAAAAATTAACGTTACTAAATCTTATTTTTATGCATTCAGGGCCGGCATGTGTGTTTTGCTTCGTTATTATTCCACTTCCCGCTTTTACTTCCGAATTCGTTCTTTTTCTTTTATTTTATCAATTTGTAAGTGTCGGCTAGAGAGTTCGAGAGGGAGGATCGGAGAATACAAGATGCGTGGATATAAAAAGTGCTGCGACGTAAGTCTTATGACTCTTATGGATTCTGTCAATGAGCCAACAAGACGGGAGAACTATCGATGCCTGGCGCGGTATCGAATATTGTATGTATGTACGTACGTACGTATTATTATTATATCGTATAATAGTTTTTCTCGTTTTCAATAGTGACTGCGTTTTGCAAAGCGCGTATTCACGCGCGATGGTTTGGTTAGCGACGAGCAGCAGCCGTTCGAGCGTACAAATTGCGCGAACCACACAAATTCAGCGGGACCGATTATTTTGTGAATATGTACGCGCGAATCCGACCGGGAAGTTGTGCACAAGAAGTCTCAGATGTCAACATTTCATTATTGTTACATTAAGTGTTTTGTGATATGAAATCAATGCTATTTCTTTTTCACTTGTTTTACATTGGTTTTTATTGTGTCACTTGCCCACTTTCGACTACCCAAATTAAGAAAAACGTCTCTCTCCATGGACGTCGGACCATTTTCTTTTTTCTTCGTCTATCAATAATTGTATTTCGTTTGTGATAAGATTCTTATAAATGTACAATCGCATGTGAAAGATATTTAATGCAGTACAATATAATGATGTTCAATATAGTTTCTATAGTTAAACTTAACGAATTTGTCGGACGTACCGATTACACCATCGTTTACTGACTGAAAATTAAATATGTATACTTAGTTTAATACAATTAGTTATCGTCGTAAATCGACATAGTTAAGTTCAGTGCACGTAGTACAATAGCGCATCCAATCTAGTCTCATGTAATCGCGTACAACAAAACTTGTATACACTCCACTAGTTTTTGCCGCTTATATAATTGTTCTCGCCTATGGCGAGGATAGAAAAACGCGTACTGTACACACAACTTAGATACATACAATATAATGCTGAACTGCATGAAAATCAGATTTGTTAGAAACTAATTTTGTCGTGATTTCAGTCAATAAATCACACCTATAAATACTCCGACAACAGTTAACAATTGGAATGTAAAAATGTGTTGTGGATATTTCATAGTTCTAATCGACATCTGTGATCATTTTTGACTGTGAGAAGCGCACGTTTTTGACTTTGTTTATAAATATGTACCTATACATATGTATAAGAACAAAGATAAAGTTGTCGGAATATTTTGATTGTATTCTATTATCAACTGTCATTGGTTTTGTATGAAACAAATCTTATATTTTAACGTAACGTGTGCACGAAAATTATCATACGCCAGTATTTAAACATAAAATTCAATATATCAATAAATTACAGCATACGAGCGCAATATGGCTCGATACCAAATTTAAAAATATATTAATAACATAGTTTAGTAAATTTTGATTTTCTTGCCTTCATGACTTTTTTTGAAAATGCTTTAAATTGCAATTGCATGAAAAGATAATTAATTATTGCATAAGGTCTAATGAAAGAGCGTCTCCAGAGAGTAAGAAAACTATTCAAATTCAATTTGAATTTAGTCTTTACGCTAATAATCTTTCCTATCTATAATTCATGCATAAAATTATGTTGCATTTTGTAACTTAAATCTAATTTCCCTTATAAAAGGAAGAAAATTTTAATCACAAACGTATGATCATGTCAGCGTATGCTTATCGGCAAATCGGTACATTTGACAAATCCGTCTCTTAAGACCATCGCATAAGAACGCTTTATAAACATTCTTGTGCGACGGTCTTTACAACCCTAATTTCGACCTGGGTAGAAGAATAATGACAAGACTACGCATCAGCTTCCGAGAATCCATACATCTTGCATTGGAAAAACAATGCGCGTACAAGACAATTCGAAGGTCAGGGGATAGAGGACTCCGTGTCTCTACTCTAATTCAATCGAATGTTTACACTATTATTACTTAAAGGTGTGTGTACATGTAAATGTGTGTCCATTCATGCGCGTGCGCGCGCAAATGGAGATGTTTTCTTTTTTCTTTCATACGCTGTGCTCTATACGCCAGTTTATTCCTAGGATAAACCTTCTGCAAACGCACAATCACGTACTAGTATGTGTGGTATAGTCAGTATAACAGCAATAAAAACTTAAAGAGACATTATTAAGAAAAAGAAAACCCATGTGAGAAAAGAACAACGGTGGGCAAAGAGGATAAGGATATTTGGGTACAATAGAGGGAGGAGAAGGGCTGGGGGCTGGCCTCCAGGAATTTGGGAGCATGGGAGAGATGAAAATTCGAACGATTATGTTATTCCGACGACGACAACGATGAAGACGACGACACCGGCGGCGATACGCGTCCTCTTACGAATTGTACGCGTCAACAGACATACGTCCGCACATCCCTACCTAGCTACAATCCCCAGTAGTGGCACGCGCGACGTTAAACGGCTTATCAATATTTTAAAGCGAGCGGCACGGATTGGGTTTTCCTACTTCCTGTCATCCTGGTCACACTCACGGCTTATATGACCCGTTTTGCCACAGATGTAGCAAGTCTTGCCGCCAGCCTCGGTGCAATTGCGAGCAATATGACCGGTCTTGTTGCAGTTGTAGCAACTCTGCATTGCGAAGCGGCCAGAATCATTTCCACCTTCCGGGCAGCTACGCGCCATGTGACCAGTCTTATTGCAATTGTAACAGCTCAACTCCGGACCCTGTCGACAAACATTATTTTTGCTAAACAAACCAACATCTAGTAAACAATAGTCTCAATGTCATGACGTTGTTAATATTGAAAATAAATTGAAAAAAGTCAAGAAAAACGCTAACATCATGCGCTGTACCAACCTGTTGACAATCCTTTGCAATGTGGCCAACACCATTGCAGCGATAGCAAAGATCTTGATCTTCTTTACATTCACGTGCAAAATGGCCAAATTGGTTGCACTTGAAACATTTCTCTCGACCACGTCCAAATCCACCGTCTCTATCTCGTCCACGATCTCCTCTTCCTCCACCTCCACCTTGTGGGCACTCTCTTGCAAAGTGGCCCATGCGGTTGCACTTGTAACACGCGCTCGAACTCATTCCTCAATCTGTAATTACAAGACATTATTGTAAAATTGTAAAATTAAAAAAATTGTTACATTTCTCTCTCTCTCTCTCTTTCTTAATATATTTAGTAACAAGATATTTGTATCATTAAGCAATGCTACAAGCACTCGTGATAAACTTTTGTTATAAAAATGTTTATAAATAAAAACTGACAAAAAACTCTTAGAAATTTGTATTATACTACATATATACCGCAATACAACCCGACCAAGGACAGAACTATAATCGTAAAAAAAAAAACCATAGAATAATCTCAATTGTCTAAAACCAAAGCATTTCCCCGGATAGTGACTTTGCCGTATCAACGCGCATCCTGTGTGTGCGCTCGCGCGCGTTGCACAGAGATATTTCCTGCTAAACGCGCAAGCATACGCGCGCAATAGAAGAGAGAGTATGACACGCCAGGTGAACGTGCATTTTATCGCAGCGAGCAGGCCACGCAGACTCGTTTTGTAGGCAATAAGGAAGCACCGGCCGGAACGCAATCGCGCACGCCGCGTCAGGCAACGTCGCGTTGCATGGCGCCGGCCGGAACAGCCGCGATCGAAGCGGTGCGCACGCGAGACGTTGATAAAATGGCATCTCTGATGCGTCACGCGAGTCTGGAACCATGTACGCGTTAACGTGAAAAGATGAAGAAAACGGATGCGAGACGCGCACGTGTTTCGTGTGCCGCGAAGCGTGTGATGGCGAGTAGCAGGCAGTGGAGAGCGCGTGCACGTTTGTGCTCCGGATATGCGACGTCGTCGCATCCACCATTCTCCGATATCACAATATAACGCCTAACTTTTCCGGACTTTTCGCATCTTTTCAGAGCTTACTTGTACATATCCTTACCTCTTGCGGTTTCACAGCGCCCGTACAACGTGGCTGCTTGATTTGTTCGCTCGCACACTCGATCTTTCTTTCTGTCCTCTCTCTACCGTCCCTTCTTTTTTTTCTCTCTCTCTCTCTCTTGCTCGCTCGCTCGCTCGCTCGCTCACTCTTACTCACTCACACACTCTCTCTCCCCCCACTTTATACTATCTACTAATAGTATGAGTGCGTCCATGTACTACATGTATACGTACGCATACAAGACGCTCGGAACTGCGCGGCGCGCGAAGATGGCATCCGAGACCTGACGCCGCGCGCGCTGCGCTTTTTTTTGCCCCTGGTCATAAGGAAAAGTTCGCCCGATGGCGATGCGATGACGCCGCCGTCAACGCAAACGACGACGATGCGCCGCATTTCGGCGGGCATCGTCGCCGGTGTCCCCGTTTCCGACCGTTCGGACCTTTTCTAGGAAGCGACACGCACGCGAATCATATCGCAAATTCACGGAATGTCTCAGAATAGTTGCTGTACAAGAACCAAGACCACGTGCCCAGGTTGCTGCAGCGTAAGTTTCAGAGACAAGAGATCGAACGCTTTCTCTTTCCGGCGACGATGTGACCGCGTGCCGTGCGAGTGCTACTGCGGAGGATCCGGCGCAGTTTTACTCACCTCGTTGATGGTAGGACGAAAGAAAACTACAGACGGTGTGTGATGAGCTTCGCGATACGATGCAGTACGTGCGACAACTAAGAGTCCACGGGAAGTAGTGTTTTCCGCACGAGAATACGAACGAGGACCCAGGCGAATAGACCGCGACCATTAACTAGCAAGAGGATCAGATCTGCTAAACTCCCGTTTCTTCCCGTTTTCATTAATTCAGCTCCACATCCGGCTCGAGGAAACGACCTGCGCACCACAAACCGATCAACTCGCGCGTTGATTAGTCATCGGGCTTTGGACGTCCGCTGGAGTGGGAGGGACTTTCTGATAGAAGAGATCCATAGTCTATGTTGTGATTGGTTTGAATTTAAAGTAAGAAGCCCTGCAATCACATTTGAATGCTACTTACTTGGTTACGTTCCAAAATCCTACTTTGGTAACCAAAAACTATAGTACACGTGTAGAGAGTCTCTCAAGGTACCTTTTCATACAGCAGCACGCTGCGGCAGCAAAACGTCACGTGACTAAAATTTTCTAGGACTGCTTCCGCTAGGTATATTTGCTGCCCCTGTATAAAAAGGTACCTCAATACATGTGACGTGAACTATAGACTTGTAATATCGGCATTGGTCTAGTTTCCACCGAAGCATTAATTCACACTTAATGCGGCGTAGAATCAAATTTAAGTCGATGGAAACGCGTCAAATTGCCCTCATTTTACTTCCGCTTCGATTGAGGATTTCGGTAGGAACTAGATCATTGTGAGCATCGAAATGCTGCCTGGGTTACGTTCCAAAATCCTATCTTGATAACCAAAAACTATAGTACACGTAAAATATAGCATTTTAGTAACCAAGGTAGGATTTTGGAACGTAACCTTGGAGTTCCAAAATTCTACCTTGGTAACCAAAAACTATAATATACATGACACGAAATATAGCATTTTAACCAAGATAGAATTTTGGAACATATCCTGAATGTAGCGACATGAGCTTATCCAACATACCGAGAAAGTAAAATTATTCTACATATATATATATATATATATATTATATAAACAAGATACACAATATTATTTATTAAAGAAGACATGCTTTTCAGTGAACCTGTTACATGATATTTAAAATACTAAAAATTCTATTTATGTACTAAATTACAGTTTCTTAACATTTTTAAGTAATTTATTAGAACTTTATATACAGAGAAGAGATTGTTTGAATAATATGTAACACATCTCATTTCACTTTTTTTCCGACTACATAGTTTTATAAATGGAATACATGTGTGTAATCTTACTAATTTTTAAGTGTAAAAATGGTCTTTTTTAAAGATCCATTTTAACGGACTTTACATTAATCAAAAAGATTTGTTTGGTGAATATGAGACATATGTACATAAACCACAAAACTATTCAACATTGCGTGTGTACCAAGAATTAATTTACAATAAAATATATTTTTTTTACAAATATTTTTTATCTACAGTTTACATTAGCCGCGCATGCTTGTTTTAAGTATATTATACGAAATTCTCTAAAATATGTTATCAGGCTACATAAACCGTATAAACGTACAATATAGATATATTTGGTGTTACTCCTTTGATTTTTAGTACAAATGTAAAACCAAATTACTTTGTTCCTCATTATATAAATTACAGCAGAAGCATTTCTATAAAAAAGATTACATCATGTTCAGTATCAGTTCACAAAGTGTTAAATTTTTATTCTTCTTTTTGGTTTTACAAGTGGTGCACATTTTTGAGAAGAAATATCTTTGAATACATATTTACGGATATATATAAAAAGGATTATTATATCTTCCAGTTAAAATTGATATCTCTACTTAAAAATATATTTAAAAATATTTGATAATATTCGAAACACAATACCGTGTTATTTTTCTTTAACAGAATTCAGTGTATTTACATCTCTAATTACAATTAAATAATCATAATTTATAGTAATATTTTGAACATAAAATTCTTTTTTTTACATAAAAAAAAAAAAAAAAAAACAGCAGTCAATGGAACGAAGTAATTCGAATGTATACACATATTTACTAAAATATTCATCTGAAGTAGAATACTCGCGTATATTGCTATTATAAAATTTTGTTATAAATAACGTAACTATAATCAAACATGGTGACTATAGCTTAATATTATTGTATGAACTTTTACCATTTACATCTAGTAATGTTCTCTACATATATAGTATCTCAAGATCGTGATTATCTTAAAAATATTCTGATAATTTATATTTGCCTCCTGCTTTCCTCTTTTCTCTTTTCTTTTGCTCTATCATATATACTTATACATAACAAATGTTACAATTTTTGATAAACCCTGACACAGTAGGCAATCATGGGTTTAATTGATTAAGATATAGGTAATTTATTTAAAATGTAGAAAATATATGTTTTCGTACTTGTATATAATTGTAAAATTACTACAAATGTTTTATAAACATGCGTACACACAACAATGGCCGATATAGATTATCTTTTCTTGAAGTTATCATCGGATAAACTAATGTTAACAAAGTTTCGTATAAAATATAATATGTTCGAAGAATATATGTTCTCGATATTCGGAATATTATCGTTTTTCGCATCCAAGATCAAATATGGGCGGATTAATATAATTAAGTGTATCAATGTGTGCATCGCGCTATCATAATATATAAATATATAACAGTCTATACACAGATATATTTTTGAACAAAATATTCGCGTAAAGATAATTTATGAAATATTTCTATTTAGATTTTTAGGAATTGTTTAAATTCTTTATTATTGCAAAACAGTTAGCATTTGACTTGTTGGTTTTAGAATAGAGAATGTTGTGTTATATATATACAAATTGTGACAATTGATATGCAAAGATATACCACTTGTCACATTATACTAGAGTTGTTTATACACGAAGGTATCCACATTATACTTATTCATTCATATTCTTAAACGTCGCTTCAACCTTCGCTTACGGAAGACAACGAGCTACGTGTAGACTCGGTCGTATGATGTGTCAAATCGGGAAGATCAGTCGGCAAGCATAATGGTATCGCGCTAGGTCCATAAATCGCTTCCTGCTCTTCCAATTGCAGTGCAAACTGCTCCTCAAGTTTCTGTAATGTGAAAAAACACATTAAAAAATCTATTTTTGTGTCGAAAAGAAATTAGTGAAAGATGTGTAAGAGAAAGATAATTTCGTGTAACTATAAAATTTAATATGAGTTTTTACATAAATCTAAAGAGAACATGTGTGTCCCTAAAATCAATTAAATATCTCATATTTACGGAATGTTTGTAGACGATCGTATCTGAAACATGAATCAACTATATTTTACAATATTGTTAACTAACCTTGTAGCTACTTTGTACACTGCTTTGAAATCCAACTTGTGGAATCTCTGTCTAAATCTATAGTCGGCTTTTTCTGTTATATTTAAGTAAGAGCTTGTAACAAGAACTAATTTACTCTATTTAACTATACTGGAGATAAAGGAGCTTTAAGGAAACTGTTCATTATACATTATCTTATTAATTTTAACACATAGCCCACAATAACCCACTTACCCTGTTATTTCCATATTTAATGTTTAAGCTCAAAAAGCAACATAATATATGATACGTTTACATATTCAAAATATATGAACGAAATTATAATTGCACGATAAAATTCCAACATTTAATTATAAAAATATATGAGATTGTATATTATTTTTTCAAAACATAAATGTTTCTTTATTCTAATAAGTAATAATTACTTTTTACAGTAATGTTAACTTAATTCTATATTTTAGGTCGAAATTAAGTAATGGATATTCTTTATATTGGTTGTTATATCAACTACGAATAATGTCAAAATTGTGTGGCTAAGCGGAAGTAATCAAAGAAGCTTGTATATAAACATATAAATGTTTATATATATACAGGGTGTCCCAGAATTGCCGTACAATCTCTCGTAGGCAGGTAGAAGAAATAAAACTGAGTCGAAAAGTCCTGAACCATTTTTTTCTATTATTTATAATAAAGGAGTAATTATTGAGTAAATCAGGCCAATCAGCGCAGACTTTTAGCCAGGCACACGTCAGTGAGCCGCGCGCCTGGTGTGTGTGAGTGCTCACTGACGTGTGCCTGGCTAAAAGTCCGCGCTGATTGGCCTGATTTACTCAATAATTACTCCTTTATTATAAATAATAGAAAAAAATGGTTCAGGACTTTTCGACTGAGTTTTACTCCTTCTACCTGCCTACGAGAGATTGTACGGCAATTCTGGGACACCCTGTATATATATATATATGTTTATGTATCTGCACAAACTCAACTTTACATACACCTCAAATAATAAAGTTCTCAAGTAATTTGTGTTTTAATTTGTTCTCCTAGTCTTGAAAGCATATGAAAAATAAATTATATATTACATTTTATATAATAAATATATTGACACACATAGGTCCCATTTTATACAACTAAGGTCAAATATACATGTATAAGATAGTGATAGTGGTCAAATAACTATTGCAGTAGATCTTAAAGCAATCAATAAAGCAGATATTGGTTATTTCTGATTAGAATTAGCGCTAGATAAGCAGAGTTGTGCATTTACTAGGAAACATACTAATTTTAACATATTTCAAAATGTGAATTGTTTTAAAAATTCAGTATTTGCAAAAGCTGGAAAAACTTATATGGTAAAGATTATACTGCGTACATAATATGCACGTTTATACACGTTAAAAATTGTTTTCGGATCACTTAAACAAAACTATTAAGAAAAATTTAGATAGGTACTATCTACGGGACGGTGGTACTAAGTCTGGCTTGGAGTGACTTCGTGAAAGCATGCTGTTTGACAAAAAGGTATCCGAATCTGAACTACTAATCTTTAAAGACACTCTAGGTATAGTGAAAGATGGAGAAGTGGGAGTGGACCGTGGTAAGCGTGGAGATCTCTTCCAAGTGTCGGGAATTGTGATTTTAGAACAATCGAAAAAGGGAAAAGAGAGACCACTAAGACCAGAAGAAGGCAAATAGTCTTGATAGCGCTTTTCCAATGTTTCCATTTCAGTCGCCAGATCAGCTTCTATTTTCTATAACAAGTACATTAAGATTTATTTCAGACTTATGACAAGATTTAGGTCAATACTTTGTACGCGCGTAAATATTTCAACTCTGTAAATTCTATATTGAGTTGTAGTTTCTTTCTCTATATACGTCATTCTTACCAATTTTTTTTTATTTTTAATTTTACTTTTTATTAATAATTAGTCATGCAGATTAAGCTCAGCGCAAAGCGATGCAAAAGCAAATATATTTACTACACATTATCAAACAATTTAATAAGTTTGCATTCATGTCGGCTCCAAATACGACTTTGCGTCGGTTTGCGCCGACCTTTTTTAAGTAGAAAACTAAATTCTCACACTGTTGCGGATAGATACAAAATAAAAACAGTAATTTTGAAAATAAAGCATAGCTAAACCAAATAAGAAATTAAAAGGCAATTACTACCAGGCTGTCAAAGTTCAATTGTTGCACCCAAGAAATAATAAGATATAGTTTTACGATAGTCTTCTCCGTCCAAACTTTGTTTTTATTTACCTGTTTTCGTGGTTTAAGTTGCGCCTTCCACTCCCGAATTTCTCGGCTATAAGCTTCTTCTTGTTCTTTAAGCTTTAGTGTTTCGTGCTCCATCAGCATCTTTCTCTTCTCGTTCTGCAATTGCTCCAATTCCTTAATAGTAGCGTCACTCTGAGCTCTCATTTCCTCGAGTTGTCTGGAATGCTTCAATTCAAATCTCTGTTGCTCAGCTCTATATCTTTTCTTTTCGTTCTCCTGAAATTTTTTCAATTTTTCTCGTTCGGCATCGGGATCCGGCGTAGGCGAAGATGACATCGAAATCCTCATTGATTCTCGAAACATCATCTCGCGCGCCTTCATCTCGTTGCGAATTCTTTTTGGAAGATTTCTACGTTCCACCGTCTGTCGTTTTATCAACTCTTCCTCTTTTCTCTGATTCATCCTCTTCATTTGTTCTAATTCCTTCTCGTGTCGAATGAGCATCTGATGTCTCTGCAGGAAAAATATATCCTTAAGTTGCTTCTTGAGCAATTGCTGCCGCTCGTGTATCTGACGTTCTTCCTGTTCCCAAATAGCAGCTTCCCTGCCGCGCATCAGTTGCTGTTTCTGTTGCAGAAATTGTCGCTCCATCAATGCAATCTTCTCACGATGACTATCCGATAATCGTCTCAACGATATCTCATGACTCTCATTGAGCTTCTCCAAGAAGAGCTTTTCTCTTTCTTCGTGTTCTGCTTCAAGCTGTTCCTTCCGTACTTTGAATGCGCTTTTCCGTTTGTCTTTTGGCATTAAATCTATTTCTTGCTTGAGCAATCTTAGTTCCTGTTTTAGGCCTTCTCGGAATTGTTTGAGCTCTCTTTCTTGTTCGCTGCGAATTTTTTTAGACGCCAGTCGCAGATCGATTTCCTGCTGCGCCTCAGCACGTTCAATTTGCTGTCTCTGTTGTCTTGCGAGTGTTTCTAAATCTGCTTCGGCATTACGCTCCAGAAGTTGCCGTTCCTGTTCGAATCGCTTCTCTTGCTGGTCTTTGTTGAATTGAGCTTTCTGAGCCAAATCCTGGAACTGCTTTTGCTCCATCTTTTGCAGCATCTTTAACTCGCGCAGCTCTTGCTTTCTAAAGATCTGGTCGTCGTAAACCTTACCGTTCTCATCGTCGCCGTATATTACTTTCGAGGTTGTCGTCGTTACCACGACACCGTCGATCTCGAACTTTCTTGTACGCTTTCTCGTTTTCTTCTTCAGATTCATTATCTGTATATCTTCCTTTGTTCTTGTAGTTTGTCGGGACGTTACTTCGCGATTGTAATCGGGTTTTCGGCGCAAGACGACTTCCTCATCGAGTATTTCCGCGTGTTGAGCTTGATTCAAACGATTCTCTTTGTTTGATTCCCTACTGTCTTGACTGATAGTAGTTGAGATGGACTCAGCGTCTGAGCGATCGATGCTCTTGCTCGGCGTGTGCGATCTTATAGAACTGGAATCACTTTGAGATCTTGAACCTTCAAAACTATCCGGAGAAACTCGTTTCTCTTTATTGAAGCTTTTAACGTTCACCTCTTTTTGCTTGACCGCCTTAATAATCCTATCATCAACGTGATGTGGCATTTCATTCTTGATCAGTCCATTCATTTTCTTTGCATTTTTCTCGCAATCATCCATGTCTGGTGATTCAATGGTTGTAGGAGAAACGATCACTTTGCCGTTCTCATCTCCGCTATCGCTTCTCAAACTCGATCTCTCATTCGAACTCAGATCGCTGTGAGACGAACCGGTGCGAACAACGTTGTGCTTTTTGGACATCGACGAATCCTTTACTTGTTCTTTATCGTCTCCAACTGTGACCACCGAAACGTGACTGGTATCTTGTAATACGTCCACAATAGGACTCACTATAACTACTTCCGACTCGTCCAACTTCTTGCCGATTCTTTTGGACACGTCAGCAAGTACGACAGGCTGTTCTTGCGGCGTATATTCTAGACTATCCAAACTAGGAAATGTATCGTCGTCAATAGAATTGTCATTCACCTGAGTCTTGTTCATTTCATTGGCAACGATAACAACTTCTGACGTTGGTGAAGTGCGACGTAGAGGAGGTGACGTCATCGTCAGCGTTGAGGCCGGAGGTGCATCCACTAGCACAGGCGGATGCGTTGTTACGACTGTTACTTGACTTACGTTACTCGCTAGACTATTTGACAAGTCTTGCGAGTCGGCAGTAATACGAACGGTCGATGTGTTTAAGCGTACTTCTTGCTCAGGTTGAGCTTTTCCTACAACATACGATTTTTAAGTAAAAAAAAAAAACAAAAGCAAATTATCTACATATTTCAAATAACATAAATTTCAATTTTACCAGTAATAACGACTATGTTGTCCCCGCTGCTTCTCCTCGAGTCGTTCTTACTTCTAATTGGCGTCGATGTAATTACTGACACATTAATTCCCGAATCTTGTTTCTCCGAGGTCTTGTCGTCAGTCATTGTGTCTTCATGATTATGCTCTGTTCTATTATTGTTATCCGTTTTAACGGGCAATTCGTCAGAGAAGCTTTCTAAAGAATCGTTTCTAGACGATCCCGCGCTGTGACTCTTTGGGGGACTTTCAGTCTTCGTTATACCAAACTGAGTTTTATCGTCCTCTGTTGAACTAGCTTTGATATTTTTCTCTGACAGATACGTCGATGCGACAGATGTGTGCTTCAACGTTTCTATTGAACCGTCATTTATTTTTCTCGCAGAATCTATGGATAATCGCTTCTCCAATACAGCGTTCAGTTTTTCTCCAATGGATTTTCGCTTAACTTCTAAACTCTTAAAGTCCTCTCTTTCTTGAGATTGCAATTTTGTTACGTCATCCACGGATAACAGTTTATTTCTGTTTCTAAATTAAGAGATATTACTTTACAATAGAGAATCTTTTATATTTTTAATTTTTATTTAATTATTTCTAAATTCATTCATATTCTCGACATATAAAAAAACAAAAATACTTAAACAATAGAAAAAAATACTTACTTATCCTTATCTTCTAAAGATGACTGTTTATATATTACTGCAGATAAATCTTCAATCATTTCTGGTTTTACTGGTGCCGACTTGCGTTTTTCATTTATTCCTAATTGTTTTCTCGTAGCGGGACTTGATTTATTATTTATTAATTTCTGATGATCCTCGAATTTTTTTATGTTATCGAAAAATATACTATTCTCTTCATTTTCTAATTTTATTTTTTCAGAACTGTCTACTTCAGTTTGCGTTTGATTGTTTATTTCTGAATTCTTTTGCTCTTTAATATTAGTCACTTGTTGAGCCATGATATTCTCATCTTGCGATTTGTTATCAGTAGATTTGAATTTGTCCGCAAGTTCCACGATGTTGATTTTCTCAATATTCTTCAAAGTATTTTCCTTTTCTTCGTCTTTCTTCTTCTTTTCTTCGCTATCTTGACGCATGGGTGGTGGTGGGGGTGCCGGTCCTTTATCTCGAGATAATCTACGTTCACTTATTTCGTTTGGTGGTTTAGGTGCCTGCGCGAATAATTTACGCGCGTTATTAACACTTAAATTTCACCTGAGCACAATATAACGTTACAAAATATTTAATTATGCTATCAAATACCTGCTTCTTCTCGGGAGGCTGTATGTTCTCTTTGGATTCAGCCTTACGTAATCTCTTGTTCTTGTCCTCTTTCTCGCCATCGCGGTTTATTTCACGCTTGTTACTTTCTTCTTTCTTCACTGGCGCAGGCAATGTCACAAGATTTTCTTTTTCGGCAACTAAATTGAATTCAAAAATAATTAGTATACATTTTACAATATCATATATATTATGTAATTGCATTGTAAATACTTACTCTTAACATCGGCATCAGGGCGCGTAGGAGTGGAGTCATCTGTGATTTGATCCAGCTCCAGAGGAAGCTGAGACGTACGCTGCTCCTGAAACAGTAACATACACGTTGCTTACATAGGAATATAAATCATAAAAAAAATCTCCTGTTAATTCTTAATCGCTCAACCTCCGTCATGTATTACAAATGGCATAATATACAATCAAGTACACAAAGATCTATAAACATAAATTAACGCTAAAGAAATAAATTATGTATACTTTCCTTTAAATTCACCATGAAGCTTAATTAATTCTATGAGCGCACAGAATGCAATATCACAAACTACTAACCTGACATATAATGGGATAATGAGACTGGCGAGAGTCAGGAGAACCGCATGCACAACCAAAGTAATTTATATTATCACAATACATTCATTGTAAAAAATTGCATGTTTTTTTTATCATATACAAAATATTTACAATACTGTGATGCTATTCTACACAGTTTTGATCATTTGTTTCTTATAATTGAAATTTAAGTTTAAATGCATGCATTATTGTAACATTTATTAAATAAAATAACCACGTTATGCGTGCAAATATATGTAGATAGTGGAAACACAATCATGTTTTACGACTTTATAATTAATATTTAAGTATTTACGACTTTATAATTAATATTTAAAGTAAAACATTCACGATTTGTGTTAGACACATTTCAATCAACTGAGACAAAAAAATACAACATTTGATCACTGATGTTTTAATATTTTATATTTCGCCATTTTATAACTGGATTGGGGCAAATGAAACATGTATGCTTCATCTAGAAGCAGCTTACCAATGCGCTGATATTGTTCTCTGTGTTTTTTCGTTTTTTTGGCCTTCTAATAACGGATGCATGTAACAATTAACATGTATTACATGTTAATTTTGCATTTTCAAAATATCACTTTTTAACTATTTAAATAATGAAACTTTACCATGTTTTTGTTGTATTAGAGAAATCTTTCTTGCACTAGAATAAATTTCTTTGCAAGAAAAATTGGAACTTTGGTATCAAACTATTGTTTAGTATAATTTTGACGCAAGTACAATATAAAATAAAAAAACAAAATTACTATATGTTAGAATATATAGATTTTTTAAAGCACATGTTATAGATGTTAATTAGAAACGCAAAGTAAATGTTATTACATAATTGATTGTTTTTATTTAAAAAAATTAATACTTTTGTTTTTTTTAATATATATATATATATACACATGTATAATTTATAGTTTGTAATAAATAATCAATCACATCATTTATAATTTATGGTCTGCATAATTAACATGTACATAAAAAAATAAAATATAAGGAGAAATAAATCTTACCTCCGCTTCCTCATCTACAAGCTCCTCTTCGACAACGTCTGCCTTATATTCAAGCAATAGATCTCGAACAGGTTTTGAATCTAAATTTCGGCTTATAAACGGATGTTTTAACAAATCGTCAGCTGTAGGTCGTGAAGTCGGATCCTTTATAAGTGCTTTAGCAATAAAATCATTAAATTCCTTACTCCATTTCCCAGGCTGATCCAATTTCGGCGGATCGCTTTTCTGTATTTTAAGTAACACTCGCATCGGCGACATTTCGTGGTTTGGTGGTTCCATTTGTGCAAACTCTATAAGAGTTATACCAAGAGACCAGATATCGACCTAAATCAAAATCATATCTATATCTTAAAGTGAAAAAAACAAAAAAAAACAAACAAACAAAATAGGAAATACATTTATACAACTATACAAACATTACTTACTTTGAAATCATAAGGATTGTCCCTGAACGTTTCACATAAAACAACTTCAGGCGCCATCCAATAAGGAGTACCAATAAATGTATCATGTTTCTGCAGAGTATGTTTGTTTTTTGCAGATACTCCAAAATCAGCTACGATTGAGGAATAGAAGTTTTAGAACATGTATTATGACAAAAATTACTTTACAGTATTTTTACAAATATGCACCTATTTTAACACCCCCTGCCATAGTCAGTAAGACATTTCCAGCCTTCAAATCCCTGTGTATAACTTTGGATTTGTGTAAAAAGGCAAGGCCTTTAGTCATATACTGACAGATGTATGCTATCTGCATTTCTGTTAGAGCTTTTTCCAGTTCAACCATTATGGAATCCACAGCACCACCATCACAATATTCGATTAACATCTACAAAAACAATTGTATCAATAAATATTGATTTAACTTTATATAAAAAAATGTGTTGTATTCCCATAAAAAGCTTGCACTATTAACAATTACGTTTGTTTAGCAATAATGAAGTAACATACCCATAATTTTCCTTCAATGAAATAAGCTTCATGCAATTCAACAATATTAGGATGTTTGCATTCTGACAAAATATCTATCTCAATCATAAAATCACTAAGATCATCTTCACCTTCCAATGCACACATCTTTGCAGCAGCAAGCTGATTAGTTTGCTTATGCTGCGCCTACAGAAGAATAAATCATATGAAACATAAGTATAACAATGGCATTTTTTACTAAAGAATATTTTATATGTATGTGATGCTGTGTGTTACCTTATAAACTTTACCAAATGCACCATCACCTAATTCTCCTATCATCTCCCAAAACTCCTCGGGATTACAGTCCATTTTGATGTTGTTGTACAATTTTTTCTTTTTCGCATCATTACCACCAAAGTGGAATGCTTTCTTCAGATTTGATAAAAATGACATTTTGGCAGTGTATTGTGATATACTTAGATGTAACACTAAACTATTATTACAATTTAAACACACTGAAATCAATACTCTTTACTGTACAAACTGTAGTTATTAACAATTGCCCATTAAACATATAGTAAAATATATAACTTCTGCACTCAAAAGAGCTCAATAATCATTATTTTTCAACACTTTAACATATGGTGCGCTTAAAACAATGTCAATTTACATAGATAGTTCACATTATTTTATTTCATTTTTTCAGATCCCTGCTGGATACCAGGGGACCGTGCCACACCACTCCCGCATCTTTGTAAGCTCTAAGTTACACTTCTCAATTAATTGTTTTGTTCAAACTGCTGATGATATAGATAAAAGAAGCACGACCCATTGCTGACAATCTTCTTCAATATTGTGTAAAACAAATATTAAATTAAATTCTGAAACAGAATATATTTTTTAAATTACACACAATCTTTCAACTTTTATTATCTATGTTCATTATTAACATCTAAGATAAGAATAAAGCTAGAGACTTCAAATAGCTGATAAGCTTGAAAAAACTTATTTACTTAATAGAAGATATTATCAAGAACAGATAAATACAACACTGATGAGAATTGTTCTAAATATCTATGACATTATATAAAATTGTTTTTTTTTCTTTTAACCATAATGTCTATCTATTTGTCAATCTGTATCATATTTATCTTTAATTAACAATCTTTTTATGTATTGTTTGTTCTACTCTTTCAATATGTAGGCAGTGGGACTTGCAAAACGTCTAACCAGCTCGCGGAGGGATGGAAAATTTAATTAGGAGTTAATCAGAATACCAATACGACTACGATGCAGACGCGCTACTGCAGAACAAATGCACGTGAGAAATGCGTCGTGATAATCTTTTTCAGTACAATAAAATAACCCATCCATTCGTTGCTGTCACTGCCTGATCGATACCGACCGCTGCTCTCGACTGTGTTCGCATCTCGCGGTAAGACGATTTAACGTCCCGCGATGAGATTTGCTGTTTTACAAGCGATAAGAACAAAATCGTATGAACAAACGAAACAAGTAATGAGTAAAAAGAAAGGGGAGAGAGAAAGAGAGAGAGAGAGAGAGAGAGAGAGAGAGAGAGAGAGAGAGAGAGAGAGAGAGAGAGAGAGAGAGAGAGNAGAGAGAGAGACAGAGAGAGAGAGAGAGAGACAGAGAGACTGAATGTGAAATGTCGACAGGTATTAACGCTCAATCACGTAGCCTGACATAATTTTGACAAATAATCTTAAGTCTGTGTTACTGATGTAGCCGCCATACAAAAAAACACATCGCGGATTTTCAAAAATTCAATTCTTCTCATTCGGTTCTCGTACGCTTTCGCGAAAGCTGTAGTTCTTGCACGTACACGCCCCGACACACCGCGCGCCAGGAGAAAATCAGGGTATGCACGGCCGTTGACGTACAATAACGACAAACGGAGTCGGAGATGATCAGGCCAGTTGTCGACGACGTTCGCAAGATAGCTTCATGTCACATCAAACAATAGTCTCTCGTGGTCGATATGCAGAATCTACAGACATTTGCACATCCCACATGTCCACCTACAATCTTCTTTCTCCTATTTTCCATTTAAAGTACGAAAACACATAACTTTACATTTCGAGTGTGAAAAGTGTAAAAGTGCAGCTAGGTAGAACAGACTTTCCGATGCAAATGGAGAAACTTGGAGAGAGAGAGAGAGATGTACATAACTGCTACTCTCGCTTCGACTCTTCTGAGAATATGCGTGTCCGCATGCAACTTCAGGGCGAATCGTGCGTGACGGTCATATTCTCGTCATCAATCAAAAAAACGAGACACTTTGGGAAAAGTGAATGCATAATGAACGTTGTTTCCTTTTTGCTTACCTTTTTGCTTTACATTATCTCTAATCTAGGTGCGTAGTCTAGGCACCGTTTCCCTCTCACGTTAGTGCGAAATCCGCCGGAAAATAGCCGCTATTGAGTCGACAACGTTGCACAGCTCAAGTTCGTTAGATCTGTCAATCGAGAATAAACAATTCACTATTTACACACGCGTAAGATCATGTTCCGTCGTAACACTGTACGAAATTATTTCTCAAGCAAGGATCGCTGAACTTTGCGACAAAGCTATGTTGAACTATGTACACGTTACTCGGCCATTTTCAGCACCGATCACTACCACATATTTGCATCACACTGTAGATGTGACTCACGCACGACATGTTATATACACTCGTCCATCTTCATGCGTATACACAAGTCTCGCTCCACCACGCCTGGAAATGACGTATCGAGTGGCACAGTTACGTACAAACTGTGTTCCAAAATTCACTGCTCGTACTATATAAGAATCTATGATACAGTAGTATAAAGGAAGTTTCATCACGGTGATACGCAGTAACAATAGTGAAACGTTTCTTTTTTTTATTGCACTACAAATAACATAACAGTATCAAATAGAAGTAGCCAATAGTCGCGTTCAGCAAAACAAGTTGCTTTGTAACAATCGGACGTGATTGGCTCTTAGTTTTAGAATCATCAAATCAACTAGAAAGTTCCTTCACTCCGCAACCATTGGCTGCCAGAGAATATCCCGCCAATCTCGCGCGTAACGTTATCCCCATTTTCCTCCCTTATGCGCAAAAAGAGGTATTTTATCTCTTTGAACTCAGGATGCGGTCTTTGTTAAATGTTGAATAAAGATAAGGTCTGTTCTTTTTACCTGAACTGGCCGCACTAGTTCAGAGTTCATCTTTTTCACTCCACATTGGAAGAAGAAAGATAAACTCTGAAGTATAGCCAGTTCAGGTAAAAAGAACAGACCTATAGAATGAGCTTTAAAACATTTGTGGTGAGACTTTGGCCGCACTCATAGCTGCATATGCATAGCATGAAATCATTTCAACCAACGAGTGTCTAGCTTAATTCGTCATATTGATTTACATAAAACAACAATAAAGGCCCTTTTACAATAAAATATTAGTAATAAATCAGAAGTCAGAAGTCACTAATCACAATCGATTATTTTTTTGTGATTTGACTGTGATTGATCAATTTCTTGCTTCTGACTTCTGATTTATTACTAATATCTCATTGTAGAAGGCCCTTAAGAGCCGAAGCACAGACTTTTGCATAATGCATAACGCATAAGACATAAGAGAATCAACCAATCAAAGCTTTCTAGAACAAGTAGTAGGGATGAAAACAAAAAGCTGGTCGAGAGTTACCAGGCAATCTGTCTATTCTACAGACCTTAGTGTGCGATAGCCTTTATATTAAGCCTGTTCTACATTGATTGCAAGCGCAAACGCAAAGAACAGGTCTGGTAGAATTGACTAATCAAGTATTGATCAAATCAGCCAATTGACCAGCGTGATTGGTCAATTCTACGAGATCTATACCTTGCGTTTGCGCTTGCGATCAATGTAGAATGGGCCTTACGGGCTTGCTTGCAACAGCAAGCAGCTTGTTCAATCATTGGTCAATCTGCAATCGTTGATAGTAACTTCAATCCTTGTAAGGCTAAGTTCGGGGAGCGCGCTATCAGCGCTGTTGCATTATTCTATCTTTATTACTCATTAGATGTAAAACAAAGATAGAATAGCGCTGATAGCGTGCTCTCCGAGCGCAGTCTAAAGCTGTGTCCCAGAATTGCTGCCAGCACGTTGCCAGTGCTAAAAATGTATAACATATGTGACGTAAACTATAGATCTTTAGCGCTGGCAGTTAGTGAATTTTGGTACACAGCATAATGGCTAGTCTACAATGGGAGTAGGCAGTATAGAGTAATGAGTAAGGTTTTTGGAGTTCTTTTATTTTTGTCTATACAAGTAATTATTTCGCGTTTTTTAACACACGTCTTTCATTGGCTAATAGTAAGGCAGTAGGCAGTGCGAAATGGGAATTGTCCATTTCGTTATTCCCGTCGTTTCTTCACCGAAAAATATAGTTTACTCTCTACTCCTACAGCCTTACAACCTTCATTGTAGACTAGCCATAACATGCGAAATGTCAGATCGATAACGTGTACAATGTACGTAACTACATATATGTGAGTAAGTTTGACGAGGTTATTACTCTGAGTATTGTAACACACATTTACACGTGTTTCATTTGTTATTGCGAACGGTATGACCGTTTTTTAATCAATTACTATATTAAAGATATAAATGTCTCTAACGCATGGGTTTTTCTTTCATGCCATATAACATTGAAGTGAAGATATAAATGTGTTGAAGGAAGTTGGCGCCGGTAAACCGATATACACACATAATTGACAACTTGGCGATAAATTAGATTCCGCGCGCGTGTGTGTGTGTGTGGAAGAATAAAATTTGGAGTTAAGTTTATGGAACAAAGTATCAATTCGTCAATTAGGAGATGATACGTACAAGAGAAGAATTAGCGGAAAAATTGGGTTTTGACAGCTGCGAGGATCAACATACGATTATAAACAACATGGTAGACGCAAGGGCCTGTTACAAGCCTAGTGGTAAAGTGAGTATATGCGATTGTTATTACGCTTTTACCAAATTACAGCACAAAACGTGAAATTTGACGTGTCTATATACATATATATATAAACTCTATATTTTTTTATGTTATTAACAAATTGTACAATGTATATACATCTCTCAATCTTGTCTTTTGGATCATCAGAATTGAACAAAATCAATATATTTAAACGCAGATGATCCTTAACAAGTTTGCTTAGAAAATACTCACCTCTAGCAGATTAAAATATATACTGTACAACTGTAGAATATTATACATGTGTGTATGTCAAATTGCATATAAAAATCATATGTGTAGCCTTGCATGCAGAATTGTAGTTGTTGTAAGTTGCACTTTGGAACACAGGGTGTTTTTCATCCCTGTTCACGGTAATTAATGTGATACATTGATATATCTATAACTACGCATTACAGAGATTGTGAACAATGTTTTGATCAGCATTCTAGCTAATGATTCAATTGTACATTAATTGTAGTATTTTATGTGTTCTCGTTTAATTAACGAAAAGTTTTGCAAAAAATAATTGTAGGAAAATCGATAGTGTATTATCAGGTGTATATTTCGACACACGCACACGCGCGCGCGCACGTACACACACACACACACACACACTCTCTCTCTCTATATATATATATATATATACATGTATGTATGTGTGTGTGAATCAATCTCGTATTCAAACGCACTACCGCAGGTATCAGGTTCCACAAGCGCTAGATAGTTTTTTCGCTTTTGTTCGTCAGTAGAAAAGGAATGGTTGGCGTAAGTGAACGTTTGCTCTCGATTGCTCTTTAACTGTCGTATATATGTAGTTGTTGATTCTGTGCATGCAGTCGATTTCGTAATCTCTTATCGTTATTCAATCGTTATAAAGGTTGCTTATGCAAAACAAAGAAATATCATTTATTTGCACATCGCGTTTGAATTGCGTCAATGACTAAGAGTCTGCAGCATACGATTTTTCTTCATGCCAAATCGCATACGAGCACTACGATTTTGTAGTGATTCTGTAATTTCCAAATCGCGATTGATCGATTTTGCCGATAGAATCTATCACAAAAAAGTATCGTGTATCATAAGCTCTTAAACATTAGCTTCACAAATATTCGTGTACTTATTAAAAAATGATCTACCTGTTTTATTTTGTGTGTTTAATCTGAAAAAAATGGTGTAACTTTTAAAAAATTATCGTACAATATTTTCTAAACTTCAAATTATCAGCCGTAAAAACGTTGACAAATAGGACTCGTAGTAAGTGATTACACACGCGCTTAATAAAATAAAAATATCACTATTGTATTGTAATAACATATCTGAGATCATTATAAATCTACTGTAGCGCTTTCGAAACATTTAATTTTTTTATACAATAGAAAAAACTTGTACAATTGCATCGTGCGTCAGATGTAAAAACAGCTTATCGCTGTCTTAATTGCAATCATAAGAATTATGTTTGAATTTAATTAAGCTGCTCTTTTTCGAACTTTTTTTAAAATAGCTTACAGAAATTGTTCTTGACGCACTGTGCACGATTACTTATATGATTTTATAAATTGCTAATTAATGATACGTGTCTTATTTTCTTTTGTTTCTTTTAGTAAGCACGCAGTAAGAGAGAACGACTCGTGTAGATATTTGCAATATTATTTACGTTCCTCTACGTCTTTATTTTTTCTTTCTCTCTCCTCCTTCCTTATTTCTCTCTCACTCGTCTCACCTTCCCTTCCTTCTTTCTGTTTCATCAACTACCTGCACATGCATGAGCCCAGGCTTGTTGTCGATTACCGCGTCTCCGTTGTGCACTAGCGACAATCATCTCACCGCACGTGTACTCAACGAGCACCGACTGTCTCGGATACCAGATTCTGAATAACGTGACCAGACATGACCAATGATAAACAGGTGAGTGCGGCTTGTGCGCGCAAATTAAGAGACTGAAAACAAGATTTGTTCGGAGTGAATTACAAAACTGTGATTCGATTCTGTATTATTTTGTCAAGTTGCCTTTTAATGTTACGTATATTTGAAATTAAATTTTTTTAGAAGTAGATATAAAGGATGGAAACAATGTATTATTCATACATATTAGTAGATCATGTGTGTATTTATTTTACTTACTTTAATTCCAAACGTTTTTATGTAGGTGTAAAAAATATATTTTAGAAACTATGTGATATTTAAAAATTAGAAGTTTTTCATCTAAACTGCATGTTCTTTTTAAACAAAGCATGGTGCGACATTTATGTGTGCATGTAAATATTTCTTTAATATAAGACTGTGTGACAATAAGTGACAATAAGACGTTATTGTTTGTAATTTGGAAAACTAGCGGTTGAGAGATAGAGAACTATGTGATAAAAGTGATTTCTCGCTAAACGTCAACGCACTTCAATGTAACTGGAGTGAGTATCCACTTGTTCAACGCATTACTTTCTCTGTATATAAAAAAATAACTAAACAGTATAATGAAATAAATTTGTACATATATAAGGATATATTAAATTATTAATGTTTTGTAGCAATATTTCTGCATAATAATGATTAAACATCACCACGTTTCGTAATGTAACTGATCTTCATTATGACAAAGTATATAATTTATCTTTCCAAATCTATCTTTTATGTACAAGTTGTTACGATCAATTTTCTGTATCAATATTTCTTGAAAGAAATATATAAATATGATCCATTTTAAATATGATTTTTACAAGCAATTGTACTTGAAACAATTTTTAAAAAGTGAAATAACTTATATTAATTTTGACTCTAATTTCAATTATCGTCAAAACTCACTAATTGTGAATTAAGTAGCTCGTAAATGAAAGTTGGCTCACTTACGTCTTAGGACACCGTATGTCTCTATTTTGAAGCAAGGAACAGGTCAGTCCTTTCGCCACGAATTTTATAATTTTTGCAATCTGTTTACTTCTTTTTTAGATGAGGAAAAGTCGCATAATTCGATCTATCTCGCCGCGCTACGCTGCACGCAGCAGTAAAATACCATTTTACAAACTCAACATATTTCATACCCCAATTGGCAGTCAATTTGTCTCTCTATTTTGCTATATACAATACATAAATAAATAAATATATTTATAATATATTATATATAATATATATATAATATATTTATATATATATATAAAAAAAAAGAAAGATGTGACTAAAACTGAAATTTTAATATGCATGGAAAAAGAAAAAGGTTTTAAAAATTATAGTCTATTTTTTTCAAAACTGAATTTTGAAAATCTATAGTTATCATCTGATAACAAGATCGGTATTCACGTCGGATGATATTGATCGGCAACTTTCTTTTTTTACGGTTTCTGAAGAAGATATAATAAACTAATAGAAAATGTTTCTTTCTCTTTTGTTTTGATAACATTTTGTCTCGAAAAATTATCGCATATTATATTGATAATATGTGATGTACATAAAACAATATGATTGATTAACGCATTGTGTAATTTTGTTGCAATAAAAAATTCAAGTTGATGTGTGTGTGCGAGCTTAAAATTCTAGCAATTAAAATCGATTTTTCTTCAACAGAAACAGGAATTGTAAACCTGAATGTGATATTTTTAGTCATGGTTTCGCGGCGTTCGAAGCAGCAAATTCCGGCATGTCTATGGTGTGCCAGCTAAGAGAGAGAAATGTTATGACAACATCAAAATCACGAAGAACGCCCATGATTCACAATTCTGCGCTGTTAATCCAAAATTTTTGGCCGTCGTAACAGAGGTCGCAGGTGGTGGAGCGTTCTTAGTATTATCATTGGATCGTGTAAGTTATTTGCGTCTCATCGATTTATTGATTCCGTTGCCCTCCTTACAAAATGAGAGCAGCATCTATTAACAAACTCTTTTTTTTTTTTTTTTAGAATTAATGTAATATTATTTTTTATTTTCTTATTATATTTTAGACCGGGCGTCTCGACTTTAATGCTAGTCGTGTAACTGGACATACCGGTCCCGTTTTGGATATCAAATGGAATCCATTCAATGACAACATTATCGCATCCTGTTCCGATGACTGCACCGTAAGAAATCAATGTTTACGTAATTATAGATTTCTCTATCCGATAAAGAATATTGTTACATGAACAAAAAATCGCGAAAAATCAATATTTTATTTCATAAACCAAACTATTATCGTGTAATCAAGATCATATTTATTTTCAAAAATTTAAAATATTTAGAATCAAACGATAAAAAATTAATAAAACAATTAGTAGATATATTGTTGATCACAAAATTATTTCAAAGAGTTCAATTTTCTTAAAGTACTTTATATAGAAAAGTTTGTATCTTTATTTAGATAAAATTGTGGCATATACCTGATGGCGGATTGTCGAGAAATTTGACCGAGTGGTTGGTGGAATTGCAAGGACACAAACGACGTGTCGCTTATATCGAATGGCATCCAGTAGCAGAAAATATACTTTTTAGTGCCGGTTTCGATCATCTTGTTATTGTATGGGATGTAAACAGATGCGAAACAGTGAGTGTTATCGATAGGCATCCCGATGTAATTTATGGTATATCTCTGAATCGCGATGGCAGCTTGTTAGCAACTACTTGCAAGGACAAGAAATTGCGGGTTTTCGAACCGAGGTCTGGTATAATTGTTTCGGTAAGTAAAAACTGAAAAAGTCAGATGATGGTAAGTGAAAAATATAAGTGAACAACGTTAATTGTTAATTACCGCACTTCCTTCCTACCGCAGGAAGGAGTATGTCACGCTGGCACGAAAGCGAGTAAGGTAGTATTTCTTGGCAGTTCGGGGCGTCTATTAACTACTGGATTTAGTAGACATTCAGATCGGCAATATGCTATATGGAGTCAACATGACTTGACCGTTCCTCTGACATGCGAAACGATCGACTCATCAAGTGGAATTGTCTTTCCATTTTACGATAACGATACCAATATGGTATTTTTAGCTGGAAAGGTGAAACACTTACATAATAACGTTTAAATCGCGCAGGAGAGAAACTTCCTTTCTTACTTATACATTTTATGATTTTCTGCAGGGTGATGGAAATATTCGTTATTACGAAGTAGTTAACGAAGCACCTTGGATGCATTATCTCAGTCAATTTATATCTGGCAATCCTCAAAGAGGGTTAGGAGTGATGCCGAAAAGAGGCATTAACACAGCTATATGTGAGATATTCAGGTTTTATAAGCTACACGCGACTCGCGGAATGTGCGAGCCGATCTCAATGATAGTACCTAGGAAGGTAAGTTTATATTCTCATCTAATATTTTACATATATAAATTTGCTATCTAAAAAAAAGAACAATATATTTCAGTAGTAAAATTTACTTACGCTTTTCTTTTACATCGTGGATCATAAAAAATTACGGTTACAGAGTGATCAATTTCAAGAGGATCTATATCCTGATACAATTGGAACGTCTCCTGCACTGTCAGCTAGGGATTGGATTAGCGGCATGAATAGTCCGCCAGTCTTAATCTCTCTTAAAACAGGTATATTTAATATATGTCAAGATACGAACAATAATAAAAAATTGCAGCACACAATTAATAAATTATACATGATTTATTATTAGGTGGAAGCATTTCTACACATAAACCACGAATGTATAAGCCGCCACAATTGCCTGCATCTACAGACTTGAATAACAAAAAGAAATTCGCGTTTCTTTCTACGGAAACTATACCGGATTATAGACCGGTAGAATTGCACGATATGTCGGAAAAAAGTCAAAAGACCTGCAGTAATCAAAGCACAAAGTTTCAGCAACTTCAGCAGAAATTTGCAAACGTCGGTATGCAGGTAGAAATTATGTTATACTTTATATAATATATACACATATAATATATATACGCACATAAAAATATCTTTAATAATATTTCTTTCTGTTGTAGAAAAATATTATGTCATCTACACTGAATGACAACAAAGTTATGGAGACTGTGGATGTTCCAAATAACGAAGCAGAACTTCGATTAGCATTCGCCCGTCAAACCGATGAATTAAGGCTGGTTCGACGACAACTTGCTAACAGTCAATTGCGCGTTAAGGAATTAGAGGACCAAATACGAAAATTGCAGCGCCAATAAAACTTAAGATAACACTTATTTGCAAGTTATTCGCTTCATTATTGGTTAGATAAAATTTTCGCAGCTTTCGATATAATCAAATAATCGACAGTCAAGTCTATTAAGCTTTCGAAGAGTTTACGCTAGGTCTATGAAACTCGTACACAAAAAAAATATTCGTACAGGTTAACTTGAAATTTTTTTCGGTTGCTTTGCAGAAATATTTGTTAAATGTTTAGGGTGACCACAATTATATTAAAACTTATTATTAAATTATTATTAAAACTTTAGCAGTGATCACAGAGATAAGGAAAAAAGCAATCTGCGATTGTTGCGTGAAAATTTGTACCTGTTTACACATACCTGAATGCACAAGTTGAATATTCAGATATCGCAGTGCCGCTATGTCATATGTATGTGGCTAAAGCATTTTGCTATATATATACATATATATATATATATATATATATATATATCTTTTACTGCCGTCTGTACTGCCGTGATGTCGATGGCAATAAGATTTTCGGATCAATTAGCTTAAAATTCTTTTTTATATAATATGCAGCAAAATGTGTATGGAAGATTATATACAAAATGCAAATCATTGAATATAAAAAGTGTACAATATATTTACGCTCTATGATATAAATATCCATGTATATTTTTAAGAAATGCGGCAGTTTTTTTACTTGATGTTAAATTATAACTAATTATAACAATAATAATAAATGCATACCAAACTTTATTTCTAGCGTTAATTTCGTAGCTGAAATGATATACGTAATTATATACAGAACTGTATTTCTGCTTAAGAATATACACTAATGATAAACAATTCGTATGAATTATATATGTATTTTTCATACAGTGTGTAATTGTATTGTGTGGATTGATAATTTATAATATTAATGATAATTTATAATATTAATGATTGATTATTTATAATATAATTTATCTAAATGCTATACACTTGATAAATTATAAGAAATTTCTAGTGTGTGATTAAGAGAGTAAGATTTGTGTTGTGTGTATGTTTAAAAAACAAAGTAAATCATAAAATTTATCAGTAGAGCATTCAAGTGATACTGTTTCTAGTCTTTCCTCATCAGCTGATTGTATAATTATTGCTATTAGTTTTAATATACTTGTGAAGGTATATTTAATACGAGATCTAATTGAATGTTCGAATCATTATTAATTGAAAAATTTGTTTTTTTTCTCTTCGTTAGATTTACAATTAAGATTGTAAACTTGCTTCGTTTGAGTAAATAAAATTTATAAAATCCCTCATGATAGGTATCACATTTCAATTTATGTAATGATTTTTTTCATATGTCAATCCAATATATGTTATTAAGATTTAACTATTTGATATATTATACATTACATAAAGAAAATACATCTTTGTTCAATAATCTACAAGTAGATTATTATTAAACACAGTACGCGCGTCTGTCAAATAGATTTAAAGATATTGTAAAAAATGTGTGAAACTATCCAAGATTCTTAATAAGAGTATTATAATGAAATAGTATTTATATGTAAAAAATCAATTTTACACATTTTTTTAAGGTATCTAAATTGAGAGAGAAACTATGTGGTCTGTGTCAGTAATTAATTCTAGAATTACGTATCTTACGTCAGCTTTGATCTTTTCTACAGATCAATATCTAAATGATTAAAATTTGATTTGTCATTCTCTTGGACGGAATTTGAGTAACAAAAGCACATGTAAAATTCAAGAACAATGAATTATACAGTTAGGTTACAATTATACAATGAATTATTCAATACATTCCCTGACATATTGAATAAAGTATTCTACCTGCAAAATTGTCTACTCCAGATTATCAATAAACTTACTGGAATGAGTAAGGTGTATAAAAAATTTGGCTGGAGATATGTTGCTGGATTGCATCCATCGCTGGAGCATGTGAATACACACGTGCGGTACATTAGCTTATCACCTGGTTGTTTTACATAATCGCAGTAGTTTCCCATGTGCGCAGATGAGCAAAACCGCTTTGTACCAATGCCACCTATTTTTTACATATCACGTTACTTATACAATAAGAATTTTAAATAATTAACCTCGAATGAATAAACAAATAAATAAAATGTGTGGATATTTTGCAAGTAATGAAGAGATCAGATAATACCCATGCATGTAAGTTGGAAAGAATGTGAGAAAGCATACTAGTGTTAGATTTGACTTTATGATAAATTTAATAATTAAATAAAAATATACAACAAATGAAGGAAAAGCATATTTCACATGACACACATACACACACACACAAAGAACATTGAAACTTGTAAGAACCTCCATAACGGCCAATAGTTTTGACACAATAACGCGCCTCATGAATATGATCACAGTTTGTTGGCACCAATGAAGTTTCAACCAAATCATTGTTCATGCATTTCCATTCATCTTCAGATGAGCATTGGTAGCATTCCAAGTTCATGGCTTAATTAATTAAAAGAGAAACAAATTAAATTTTTTAATTCCAGGCACTCATGATGTTTGATGTTTTATAGATACGTACGTATATGTATATAAACACATGTATGAGAACTTTTGTAAAATTATATACAATATTCTCTATTATAATTAATTTTAAAATATCCTATAAAATTATAAAACAGTAATATAGAATAATTAATAATTAATCATATAAACAATTCATATATAGACAGTATTTTCCTAAAACACATGATAATAATGTTTAACCTTTAGAGGGTTGCAGTAGCCGCTATTTAGTGGTCAGCAAAAAACTCAGAAACTTTGTGCAACATGTTTATATATATATATGCATAAATTTTTTGTTAAAAGTCAAAATTTTACAAGAAAAATGCCAGTCCTCCAAAGATTAAATGATTTACATTAATATGAAAAAAAAAAATTCAGGTTAATAGCTATTTCTCACAGAATGAAAATGTAGCAAGCATGTTTCCAAAATTGTTTGAAAAATCTGAAAAAAAGTATTCTATTAGGTTAGGATAGGATGTTCCACATGCCACTTTGTTAGTCTGCGTGCAAGTGAAATACAATTGTCAGTAATCAATCTGCTCTCCCTGTGTTGCCCCTATGTTAAAGTTTCAAGCTAAATCGCAGAAATGTCTGTGTTTACCCTCGAAACGGCCTATATGTTTGACACAATATTGAGCTCCATAAACATCCTTGCATGATCTTGGCTCAAGATCCACATCACTTGTTAAAAATTCATTACACTGGAAAGGAAACTCGCTGCTGGTGCTGTTACATTGATAGCACTCGATGCTATATCCTAAATTAGATATCATTTTTTATAACTATATATATATGTATTATGTGTGTGTATATATAACGTAGTACATATATATTATCTAAAAATTATATATTTTTTTCTATACAAGAAACTTCAAAATTGTTCTGTCACTAGCTTGAAAAAATATCAAAGATGAAGAAGGATGCCCCGCCCAAGTTAAGGCGATGTGTCACAACTACAAATTGTCTTTAGAAGTTTAGAAAACGCAATAGATACACAATAGTGGAACAATTATCGCTTGTAATATAGAATCAGTTCTTGTTAAAACTTATACACGAATATATTCTAATTACAAGCAATATATAATCATCAAGCGCTGATATTTGATAAACTCGTACAAGGCTCTTCCTTGCGTGCACTCGCGCATCTTATGTGTATATTTTATCTCACCTCTTTCAAGTAGCAGCAAAATTATCACAAATACGAAGTAACACTTTGTGCTGGCCATTTCGAGAGATCTGTGCATCAGTTCAGCTCAGTTTTCCTTTGAATCTCCTGTTTCTTTCTTGATCGTTGCTCCGTTGCGTGTTTACACCAGTTTTCACTTGCTAATTTCTATATTTGGTTTGGTGCATATATGGCTCAAAGGACCGTTTCAAGCTAGTCCATACGCCATTCTAAGTCTTTAAAAATCGTGACACAGGTCCTAAACCGTGGTTTGGGTACAAGCCACGGAGTTGTACGTTCGTTAAAATTAATGATAAACCGAAAAAGTCGGTGTAAAAACACCGAGAATTGTCCAAAAATATCTAAGCGTAACTACGCACATCCAACCGGTATGGCTGATGCAACACTTCTTGAATAATTCTTTCGATGACCAAATTTCTATATTTTATGTAGATTTTATGAAAATAATTTTTGAACGTAGCTCTACAGTGATTGCGTTCCGATTATCACTAAATCTATAACAAAGTATAGATGTTTAATACCTGGCAGTGAATATCGGAACGCAGCCAATTGGTTTGTTCTTTTTTGCTGAACTGATCACACTAGTTCAGTAAAAAAGAAGAAGGTGTTCCGAAATCGCAGAATGATCTCAATTTGTGTGTGTGTGTGTGACAATTGACACGAGTCACATATACTCTCTTCCCTCTACTATGTTTGTAAATTTATAATTAATTAAAATTTATAAATAAAAATGTTTAATTTGCTAAATTATCTGGAAAAATGTCATTGGTAAATTTATTATTTAATACGTTACAAGTTTACATACAAGTATTTATAAATTATAACATTTAACATTTGTAAAATTTAAACTATAAAAATATAGCGTTTATTCATTTACTATTCACAAATCGATCCGTAGAAAAATAAGTCAATCTATGATCGGCGTGGCGCAGCACACGCGTTATTCTTTCATGTAAGTAGAAAGTAATCATTCAATCCTACATTCAACATCACTAAAAAAAAAAACAAAAAGAACATTCGCAGTTGTCAGCGTTGCATTATCGCGTTACTAACATAAATACAGATCATAGATCATGTAATTAAACGTACATATACAGATATTTATCCGAGAT
This sequence comes from Pseudomyrmex gracilis, assembly GCF_002006095.1. Taxonomy (NCBI): domain Eukaryota; kingdom Metazoa; phylum Arthropoda; class Insecta; order Hymenoptera; family Formicidae; genus Pseudomyrmex; species Pseudomyrmex gracilis. The sequence goes on from NW_018020595.1 coordinate 1,308,225, forward strand.
TCACTCAGAGACGTCATGTGATTGCTGTTCGCGGCAACGACAATGTTATCGCTGACCATATGACCAAATTAGAATTCGAGTTAACAAAAACGCAAAAAGAAAACAAACAAATTGTTTTGTCATATACGAATATTATACGAATGAACTTTCGCGTTGAGGCGATTGCCTCGATTTTGCAGCAAACATAACCTTTGATATTATGGCGAGCACGGCTGAAAACATTACCTGTAGTGGCTTTGTGTTTTTCAACAATTTCGACTCGGCTAATTTAGCTAAAGTAGAGCAAGTGAGAATATCGGAAAAAGCTGTTGATAAAGGTATTTTATTTATCTGCTAATGTAAATGTGTTTTTAATCATTGTTTTGCTTGGTTACACATGTTTACAAATTTGCATTTATTTTTTACAAATATGCTTTTGATAACTTTAAGAATTTTCTTTGTTTTTTTTCTTGTCAGGTGTAATTAAAAAAAAAACTGGTATTCTTGCATATTGTGTAAATTTAACTTATTCTTGTATATACAGTGCATGAAGATACACATATACTTGTTATATAACAACAATACTATATTATTTCACTACTTTTAGATGTGTATGAAATTGATGATAAATCATCTAGCAATACTTTTAATTCTAAAGATGCAGTAGATTATGAATTTAACTTATGGACAAAGCACGACTGTCATGGCACACAATTTCAAAATAACAACAGAACTTGGTTTTATTTTGGAGTCAGATCTAATTGTCCAAGTGTCTCAGTTAAATTTAACTTAGTTAATTTGAACAAGCAAGTTAAGATGTTTAGTCAAGGAATGTGTCCAGTTTTTAAAATTGTGCCAGGACATTTAAATTGGGAGCGAATTCGTGAAAGACCTACTTATACAGTAAGTAGTACTTAAGTTGAGATATTATAGAATCATTGGTGTAATAATTATGTGGTATATAATATTTAACATTACAGCTTGATCAAAAAGGAAATGAGTTTACTCTATCGTTCCTTTATTACACTCCAGAAAATTCAAAAGCTATTACTTATTTTGCTTTTACCTATCCATTCTCATATACAGATTTACAAAATTATTTGAAAAAAGTTGATGCGAGAATGGGAAAAGGGAGTGTAATATCTGAAGATGATATCTATTATCACAGAGAATGTGCAATAAAATCTTTGGAAGGTCGTAGATTGGATGTATTAACAATCAGCTCGTATCATAACATAACACAAAAGAGAGAAGACAGACTGAATAACATGTTCCCTGAGTTAAGTGAAGAAAGACCTTACAAATTTCGGGATAAAAAAGTATACTATATTGTACTACATTGTAATGTTAACACACAATGTAATCGAATTTAAAAAAAAGATACAATACTATGTTTTTATGTATTTAGGTAATTTTTATTAGCGCCAGAGTCCATCCAGGTGAAACACCATCTAGCTTTGTTCTCAACGGTTTTCTCAATTTTCTGTTAAACCGAGAAGATCAAGTTGCAATAAATTTACGTCGCCTATATGTGTTCAAATTAATACCAATGCTCAATCCAGATGGTGTTGCCAGAGGTCATTATAGAATGGATACTAAAGGAGTAAATCTAAACAGAGTTTATTTACATCCCTCTCAAGTAGATCACCCCACGATATATGCCGCAAGAAATTTAATAAGGTAAACACATTTCTGGCTGTAATTTTAACATTTTACTTAGTGAAATTCAAATTTACACGCTTTATTGTAGATATTATCATCATTCTTATCAAGTGTCAAGTGAACCAGTTGACGATGACCTGTCAAATATAAATTTAGAAATTATGGATAACAATATTATAAATTCAACCGCTTCGCTAGCTTCAAACCATGCACGTGACACAACTACAAAACTGTTACAACAAGTATGATACAATTAAATATGATTCTTTTAATAGATATCTTTAGCTTTTTTTATTTATGCTAATTCAAATATCAGCACTACTATCAAACACATTATTCTCTTTTAATATCAATTTCTTTTCAATAGGTAACACTCATGTCATTGGATGAAAAAAATATGTACACTTTGGAAACCACTAATAAGTTTTCGTTAGAACATGCAGATAGTACATCTATTGGTATGTCTTACTTTTATTGATGTAAGAGAATATCTTACAAAACTTAAATTTTAATTTATCTACTCGTTATATACAGATAAAAAAGAGGAACTATCTAAAAGAAATGATAAAACCGAGAATATTACGGAAGATCGAGCAAATGACAGATTATTAAATTATACAACTGTGTGTTCAAGCGAGACACCAAAGTCTTCTAATAATTCTGGATTATATTTATACATCGATCTTCACGGTCATGCTTCGAAGAAAGGTGTTTTTATGTATGGAAACCATTTTACCGATCCGGAAGACACTGTTACATGCATGCTGCTACCCAAATTGATGTCTATCAACAATCCACACTTCCATTTTGCATCGTGCAACTTTGCGGAACGGAACATGTACATTATGTGAGTTTCTTAAATTTGGCATTTGCCGAATTTGTTTGCATTAATTTATTTTATATATATTGTTCTCATAGAGATAAACGAGATGGTATGTCGAGAGAAGGCTCGGGACGCGTAGCAGTTTATAGAATGACTGGACTGATACGTAGTTATACTTTAGAGTGCAATTACAATTCCGGTCGTTTGGTGAACACAATACCTCCTCGAGTTCGCGACAAGATGAACAAAACTATGAATCGCATATTTATTCCTCCAAAATATACTCCGGCTGTTTTTGAGACAGTAAGTTTATTTCGTTCCTTTGTTTCTCTTAGTCTCTTTTTTCTTTCTTTTTAATGTGACATAATAGTACATATATCGTCAAGCTACGATGATTTACAGGTCGGAGCAGCGCTAGGTCCTTCTATACTCGATCTCACTGAAAACAATCCTAACAGTCGGTTGCCAAATAGTCAGTATCGTTCTCTGAGAGGAGTAAAATCACATTTGAAATTAATGTATGTGAACAATCTTTCTACACCGACCAACAAATCAATGCGTAAGGTAAATTTTGATGTAAATAACGAGAGTGACGATGTTTGCAGTACTGACATAAAACAGTGTACATTATCATAGTTACTAACTTAATATGCTGTGTTTAGTATTAACGCTACAACACATTAGTGCCTGAAATCGACATAAACATTTTATGTATCATTAATATTATGTACACTTGAATGTGGGAGAGAGATTTTGTATTAATCTTACAAAACTCAAAACATTACGAATTTCTGTGAATATTTTATATTTTACAGTAAAATTCATAATTGATACAATTCAGTTTTTCATATATGTATTTTCAAAGTATTTTGTGCATCAAATAACATATTTCTATTTTGATGTTTCATATTATCTGGAAAATATTATATAAAGCTCTCGTTTACAGTAGAACTCCAGTAATTTCGAGCACATGGGACTGATTCTTCCTAGAATTCGAAATTAGTTTCTTTCCCTTCCATTTTTCCCCTTCCAGCGACCAACTGGTAGCAAGAGACGAAAGATACAGACAGTCATCGTGTTTCTTTCATTGTTATCTGCGCATTCTACGAGTTGCGCAGTCACTCAAGAATATCGGGGAATCATGAATAGTAGGGTAAACTATCGGCCCGCTTATCAAGGAGAAGTCGAAATTATAGTGTTTGAAATTACTGGAGTTCTACTGTAAATAAGTTTGTTAATGAATCTTTGATACGGTAATTCTTTCAATGAGACAATAATATACTCTTAAAAATAAATTTACATATCATATGGAGAGATGTTTTTTTTCTACTTTAAAAAATATACTTTCAAAGAAGATGATATAAAACTATATGTATACACGTATGTGTCTCGAATTACAGATGAGTTGTATTTTTACAGTGCAAATATATGTGTGTGTGTATGAACATAATATTTATGTATATATCGCATAGTTTGATATTTTAAAATTCAATTTTCAGGAGATTAACTTTTGGTAAAAGTTGAAGAACGCATACATGTATAAAACGCGAAAAACTTGCCTTCTATTATTATTGAATTATTTCACGTTATACAATTTAGTAACGCGCTCATTAATCATACATATTAATTAACACGCTTTTATGTCTGACATATATATATATATATATATATTAATGTTTATTTGTAAATAATTAATTTTCATGCACTACGTACTATATACTCTTCATTCCATCTCTTCTCCGCAGTAATATATATTTATGTCGCTTGATTTGTGTAATGATAAAAAGTTAGACCATCTATAATAAATCATTATCAAAAAGAAAATTTGTTAATATCGTACATGTGTGTAACTTATTCTATATATTTCTTTAGCGAAGATCACAACGTAGAGGTAGAAGTGGTTAAACCATTATATCTCTGGATGACGAAATTGTTGAAGTGGAATGTACAGAGGCTTGTTGAAATTTAATCACGTTATACACACGTTTTAATGATAAAAATTTTGCTTTATTACTTTTATTTTGACCATACACAGGATTGTTCTTTCTTGTGGTATAAATGTTATTATATTTGTTTACATTAAGCAGAGATATATAAATTTGTTATTATTGATGAGAATGTACATATAAAAGAATTTATATATTTCATGTGTGTGTGTGTGTGAGCGTGCGTAATACGCAATTTCATCAAATAAGTAAAATTAAAAAACTTAATTAACAAAATTAAATAACTTTTCGTTAATAACTTTAAACAACTCATCAAAAATTTAGAGACACGTATAGAAATCTTACAATGTATTATATATGAATTTACATATCCAATTGTGTTAATAAATGTTTTATAGTTTTAGTATTTATTTATATATTTGTGTTATATTTTTATTTATTTCCCGATAATCTCCTGATAGATCCTGTCAATTAATGCAAATATCGGTTTTGTAGAAACATTTCTTTCTCTCTCTCTCTCTCTATTTTCTAGATAATAGATATTTTTACCAAATATATATATATATCTTTTTAGTTGCACAATTCTCACTTTTTTGTTCAATTTTTATATATCACACATACACACGCACACACACACAGAAAGAGAGAGAGAGAGAGAGAGTGTGTGTGTGTGTGAGAGAAAAGAAGAGAGAGATGATGCTTTACCCTTTTAAAAATAGATGATATATACACCCATGTTATATTTGGTCTAGATAGTAGTATCGTAGTTCGATGTAAGTCACTATTGCATTATTAAACAATAATCGAATAAAATCTCTCTCGTACATATATTACTTATTTGTATGCTATCGTGAGTTGACCAATATTTTTCTGACACAAAGACCCATTTCTCTGTCACAAATATTTACACATATTTCTTTTACTTACAGGACAACGTAGATGCTGTTGCACAAAATACTTGTATTTTAAAAGACGTAGAAACAAAATTGAACGATGCGATGACGGGAACAAGAAATGTTGTAAAAAATGAAAACAAATTAATGAAAAAATCTATTCTCCGCCGTGGTGTATCTCTTTACTCAGCGATGAAAAGAATCAAAAGTAGTAAGAAACCTCGGCAAACACGTCAAGCACTGAGGACTCACAGTGCTAACAACGTAGAGAACAGCACAGTAATTTGTACAATAAAGTCCGAAGTAAAACCATTTTTAAAAACGATTCATTATTGTCGATCGACTAGATCTAACATAGAATCAGTCATTAGCAGCGACATTCTAAAGCCGCGTTTAAATATATGTACAAATAAGAAATTAATTACTACAAGCAACTCAATGAAGACATGTAATATATCTATTGAAGAAACAACAGCGGTGAAACACGGTTCAAAAAGATTGAAAATGATTTCGTCTACGATGACCAAGAATACTCTCTCCGAAATTGAAGAATCGTTTTGTTCTGAAACCAGCACTAAAGTATCTTCAAAGATGACACGTGTTCACGGTAAACAAAATATCAAAGAAATAAACAATAAAATTCAAATACCAGGCAAGTCTTCCAAGATGAAAAAAATGAATAAAAACAGTTCTGTACTTGAAGAAGACACGAAGTAAAAACATAAATAAACTAATTAGTTACAATACTAAGAAATTGCACTTTATGTTCCGCTGTTATTTTTCTGAAACTATAATTTTTATTTGAAGTTTTTTCATCAAAGAAAAATCATTTTTTTAATTGCGATTTAGAAATTCTTAATCAATTTACGTTATATAAAATAGATACAATCTGCAGTACCGGTTGTGAATTTTGAAATACAGAGTTACTATTTTTTAACTGCTGACTTCGATGACAGGTTTAAATACTATGTACTGAAGTCGTGCGCATCCTATAAGACATTATTTACGTCTGATTAGTTAAAGAAAAAACAGTATGTATGTACGTACCAATGTTTTAATATAATATGTAATGTGGTGTTGTTTTTTTAATTAAAAAATTGTTATAGTTGTGTTAAATAAAATATTAGAGTATTCTAACACCAGTCTATACGCATGTGCAATGGTTCCATAGGTTTGATGATAAATTTTGGCGTTTTACATTTAAACACTTTTCAACTTTGAAACAAATTAAGCCCCTTGCACAATGGAAGGAATAGCGATAGCGATAGAAATAACACCAGTTTTAAAGAGTTTATATTTATAAATAATGGTAGGGGAACATACGGAATCTAACATAAAAAAAATACACATGTATCAATGCAGATCAGAAAACGGAATAAGCAATAGCGATAAAATTTCCGACGAGTCGGAATTCTGTGTCTATTGCTTATCGCTATCACTATTCCCTCGCATTGTGCAAGGGGCTTTAGTGGCTACGTTCAGCAGAACGTTATCTTGTGTTTTGTCAACATTCGACGTTGATTTAATAGTTCTAAAAGTAAGAGCCAATCACGTCCGATTGCTACAAAACAGCTTGTTCTGCTGAACGCAGAAAACTCTTCACTCCACAGTCATTGGCTGCCAGAATTTACGTTCCAAAATCTTATCTTGGTTACTAAAATGCTATATTTCTCGTCACGTGTACTATAGTTTTTGATTACCAACTTACGTAAGTAGTTAAAGTGTTACCAACTTTATAACTAAAAAAAATAGCAAAAGCTATTTCGGAACACACCTTTGGTTACTTTGGTTATTTCCATAGTTACGTTCCGTTTCCGTATATATACTTGTATTTATATATACTATACGTGACGTGTACTATAGATAAATGCGCGCATATGCGTGAAACGGAACGCAGCCCATATTATCTCCAGCTAAGTTATTTCGCACGATCTGTCAAAGAGCGCAACGTTATCTCGTGTGATGTCATTGTCGTGAACAAAGTATATACGGAATATCTGGTAAAATACCTATCTTTTTATGTCTAATGAGATTCATATATCTTTACAGATGTAATAATAAATAACATTACCAAGATAGTTTGTATACTAGATAAAGAGTGTGTGATGTTATGATTTTTCTTATTCCAATTAAAGTGTGGCAATAGAACGTATATTGCAAAGATTTATTTTTATTATTACATTTTAGCATCATGGAATGGTTATTTGGCAAACGAATCACTCCCGAAGAAATGCTCAGAAAAAATCAAAGAGCATTAAACAAGGCAATGCGAGATTTAGACAGAGAAAGAGTAAGAATGGAGCAACAAGAAAAAAAGATTATTGCTGACATAAAAAAGCTTGCAAAAGATGGTCAAATGGTGAGCTAACTTATTTTACTCTAAATGTATATATATATTTTTTAATGTTAGATCATAATTTTTCTTAAATTATTATTAGGATGCAGTAAAAATTATGGCTAAAGATTTAGTTAGGACAAGACGTTATGTAAAGAAATTTATGCTGATGAAAGCAAATATTCAAGCTGTGTCTCTAAAAATACAAACTTTACGTTCTCAAAACACAATGGCACAAGCTATGAAAGGAGTGACAAAAGCAATGCAAAACATGAACAAGTGAGTATATACTACAATTCATTGTACATTTTTCACAAATTACAAACTCATATTGCATACAAACATTTATGTACTTAATTTGCATTTATTAAACTCTTACAAAATATAATCTCTAAGATGGGATCTCTCTCTCAGTAAGAGCAAGTGTTTGTGTACAGAAACTATAATAATTTGGTAAACCTTAAACAATAAATTTTTCTCTATGTCAAGAGAGATTTCTCTTAAAGTATTAATTTATTTCAATGATTTGTTCAATTTGTTCTTGCAAATATCAATCTGGTAATCTGATTATTTTTTGTCTGTTTTATAGGCAATTAAATTTACCACAGATACAGAAAATATTACAAGAATTTGAAAAACAATCTGAAATAATGGATATGAAAGAAGAAATTATGAATGATGCGATAGATGATGCTATGGAAGATGAAGGAGACGAAGAAGAAAGGTTTTAAACAATTTATGTTTAATAAATTATTGTTAAATTATGCTAAAAAATTATTGTTAAATTATTGTGTATTTTTAACTTAGATTTATTATTAGAAAATTACACGTCTTATTTTATTTTCACAGTGATGCTGTAGTCACTCAAGTGTTAGATGAGTTGGGTTTACAGTTGACAGATCAACTATCAGGACTGCCACAAGCATCTGGATCACTGAGTGTAACTGGTTCTAAGCAACCGGTTGCAACTGCAGCAGGTAATGAAGAAGGAAGCAATCTTGCGGATGCTGATGCAGACTTACAAGCGAGACTTGAGAATTTGCGACGTGAATAAGGATTGAAGATTGATAAAGATTTAAGATATTAGGAGCAATGTATAAAAAGTGTATGTAAAAAGTATCGGTTTTACATATTAAAAAAACGTAGCTTTAAGAGAGTTTTATCGAGTGCTTAAATATACTTGAATATTTAATGTACGTAAATTCAAAAGAGTTGCCTACTGCATACAGATTTCTTGAATGTTTAATCTTTATATTTTATATGCACTTCTTGAATTTTATAATGCTTTCGTAAGAAAACTGTACACTCTGTAAATGCCTAAGTTGTTAATGCAAACTTTACCAAATTGTTACATAATAAAATGTGTAACAACAGTTTTTTCTTTAATTAGTTGTTATGATACTAAACAGCTGCTGTTATATATTTTTATTCGAAAGAATCAATTACAATGTCAATTATAAATTAACGTAAAAATTAATTTTTAAATTAGCGCTTTATTCAGCACTAATTTCTGATTGGTCGTGACGTCATTATGCGCAATACACGTACATATAGGCTGCGTTCCGTTTCACGCATATGCGCGCATTTGTCTATAGTGCACGTAACGTATAGTATAGATAAATGCGCGCGCATATGCGTGAAACCGAACGCAGCTATGTACTCTGCACATATATACATGTTTCTCTATGTTCTATACCATGATCGCACCAACCAGCAATTTCAAAGATATCCAAATCCAACGTCATTTGAATTGAAGTTGCCATGCAGTTGCCATGCACACAGACGGCGGTTCTGGCTTGTGTGCGTGCCCTAACCGCTCGATGCTCTCGTTGCTCTCTGCTCGATCTTGCAACCAGCGTTGCCGTGGAGTTTGCAGCGCTGCTTGCAACTCTGGTTCCGAGGTCAAAAACTTTTTGAGAATTAATGGCGTATGGACTAACTCAATTCGGTCCATTGAGCCATTTTTGCACCAAACCAAAACTTTTTGAAAGTTTTGAGCACAATTTCGATTGGGTTTGTGATCAATTCTCGACGAGTTCCGTTAAAGTGTTCATTTTCGTGAAAAAAAGTAACACATCGGTTACACTCGGCAGCAAAGTAGTCTCGATACAGAGAGAGATGTATGTACAGAGTACTACTTACATGCTTCTCGATATTTAGTTGGTTATATTGACAATTAGCTTTCGAGAGGAAGATAGCCATAGAGGGTTAGGTGAATATTTGGCAAGGAAGAAATATCCTAAGACTTTGGATCTCACAAAGGATCCGTTGTAATTGTGGAATAAGAACAATAAATAAAAACTGACATACTGCTCTAACAATTTGTGACGTCACATGGTGGACGCGGCAAATTTGTGCCGTCCAGGTCATAGTCCATAAACAAGAGTCACGTAATACACGTTTTGATTGATATTTACATACATTTGAATTTCAAATTTAAGAACGTTTCATCATTTTTATAGTGTAATTTTGTTTCTAGAAGTTGTGGAAGTTTTGTTTGTTTAGTCACTAGTCTCGTACGGTAAAAAATGAGTCAAGACTTGCGAACTCAATTAATTACCGCTGCTGTTGCGGCAACTATTGGTGTTATAAGTGCAGCTGGTATTTTTATTTATCAAACATTTCTTGAGAGACAGCGCCTTAGGAAAAATCCCAATGTGAGTTTTCATCTCGATAAGGTTGAACAACGTCTCATGGAAGTACGAGAAGAATTACATGAATTGAGGTAAAGATTGTTTTTTTCTTTAAATTTAACAGTATTTATATAATTACAGCTGCATTTATGTAATTATAGCTGATATAAGTTAATTTGAATCTATCTGATTATATCACAGGCTACAACAAGATAAAAAAAATCAACAAGATAAAAAAGATCAACAAAGAAAAAATAAACGTGACAACGATAGTACACACATCGCAACAGATAATGATACAGATGTTTTTTCAATAGCAAGCACTGATGTTGCTGAAGATGAATTTGTTGATTGTTCAGAAAGCGGAAATAGCATGAGCGATGTTGAAAACAGGTCAGTTTACTATACTTATATATTTATTCTTCAATTTATACAAACTTTAAGTGATTTGATGTTACAAGTGTTCTATTTAAGTTCTACAAGTTTGAGTCAACAAAATTTGATGTTTGTAGAATAGCTTCTATAGTTTTTCTTGTTACACAAACAAATCAATTCTAAGCTCAACAGGAAGAGATTTATATATGTTTAGTGATGCAGGGATTGTATGGGACAAACAGCTGAAGACACTTGCTCTGGATTAGACTTATCCATCTTCGATATACATTACCAACAACGTGAATTCGCGGAAGAAGATTATATCGCTTTAAACAATCTTGCAGATACTTATCCAGACAATGTAGATGTAATATGGAGATACGCCAGAAGCTGTTACAAATACTTAAATTGTATCACTGATTTAAATGCAAAAAAAGCTACTATTGGCGCAGGTATATAATTTAAACTTATGTTTTATAAAATTAAATTTATTTTTAAACATAGATTACAACAGTTTTCTTTTCAGGAATTAAATGCTGTGAGAAACTTCTTCCTGAGTTAAATGCAGATCTGCATAAATGGTGCGCTATACTTGTAGGTGTTTACGGCGAATATTTACCAATAGCAGAGAAAATAAACAACGGTTATCGTTTCAAAAAGCTCGTAACGAAAGCTTTAGAAATACGTCCAAGTGATGCCGATTTACATCATCTACTTGGTAGATTTAACTATGAGGTAGCTACCTTGAGTTGGATAGAAAAAAAGGTGTGTTCGATTTTAACGCATCAAAATTAATATCCTTTCTCTTTTCTCTCAATAATGGCAACTCTTTTTAAGCTACAGATTTTGTGAGACTAATTTTCTCACAAAATTCAAAAAACAAAAAAATATATACTTATATATATATATATATATGTCACATGTTTACAAAAACAAAAAACTTTGAGAAATAAATTTTAACGTAACAGAGATACTCAAAATCATATATAGTTTTGTTCATTTAAAGTAAACCTTTCGATTTTACTAACAGAAATTCGATTTTAAAGTTTGACTGAAAAATCTGTAGTTCAAAAGTAGTGCGTGTGCTTGTAATAATAGCATGCTGTCTATAATGATACTTTTATATATTATTTCTTTTTAATAGGTTGCTGCGACATTCTCGGAGCTACCAAGTGCCTCGTTTGAAGATGCGATCGAAAGCTTTCAGAAAGCGGACACTTTTTCGAATAAACTAAATCCGGAAAATCATCTATTTCTTAGCAAATGTTACATAGCAACAAACAATTACAAATCGGCTTGTTCTTATCTGAAACAAATTTGTGAGTTATCAGTTACTAATGAAGAGGAAAAAAGAATACAAAATGACGCTCGTCAACTTTTTGACAAGTATTCAAAATATTGCCAGTAACAAAAACATTTAAATAGATTAGTATATATATTCGTCTTTTCTCTCTAATATAAATACATTAATCTTAGGTGAGAGATCTGTTTACATCTAAGTAATTATCCAATTATAAATGTGAAATGGGAAAGAATAAAAGCAATTTTAATATATAGATGAATATACATAACTTTTATTATATAACAAGCTTTTATACAAAATTTATATAAAAAATAAAATTATCTGTAAAAAAATTTATATAAAAAATAAAATTATCTGTAGTATAAAAAAATGTAATGTATGTATAAAATATGTGTTTAGAACAGAATTTATAACAAAAATAAAATATTAGGCAAATATATTTTAGAACTATTATTTTATTATAAAAATAGGTCTCTTTATATTACAATTAGTAAAATATAAAGTTCAAGCACTTGTTACAACAATGATATTTTTCATCTTGTTATCATCTATTTCTTTCAAATAAATTTTGCATTCCAATAATACTGAGTAAACGCAATCGTTTTACACAAACGTGTTTAAAAGTTTTATTATATTATTAATAAACCTATATAATTTCTCTCTTCCTTTTTTCCTTGTCTTCTCATTGTTTTCCGTATGCGTGTGTGTATAACACACGATATTTGTTTACAATATTTTTAATGTTCTCATCAATATACCATGGAATCATTTATTATTATAGTTGTAGTTTATGTATATCACAAAGTTCTACATTTATATATATGTATATACAACAAAGCGTGATAAATAAAAATGTAAATATTTAACATAAGTGTGTATTTTTTTAAATCAAAATATAATATGAGCTATGTATATATAGCTCATATTATATTATACATATATATATATAATGCTATTAGATAATAATGTTGTTCCGAAGATATATGCAGCATATTTTATGTACAAAAATAGTTTAAATATATATTACTAACTATAACAGAGAAGTTTGCGATTTTTTTCTTTTATTGAGATCATACACCTTTCTGTACTCTCAACAGATCAATAATGCTCCACAGCATCCTCCGAAGCAGTGATAGAGACTGGGTAGAGGGTGAAAGGAGGAGAAGCCCCTCTAATAAAATCAGAAGGAAGCCAGTAATATAAGGATTCCACAGTGTTTTGCAAGGAAACAGTCAAGATTCGATGTTCGTGAAGCGTACTTCGGTTGTACAATGTACATGTAAAAAGTGAGTTTTGAAAAATTTGTTCTCTCGCTTGTCAAATTTTCGAAATCTATTTTGTGTAAAATAAAATTACCTCGAAGTTTTGTGATTTCTTTACACATGTCGAAAGTAAAACATTACGTCGATAGCGAAAAAATAAGCTATTTCTCAAATTATATATAGTAAAAAGTTTTCGTTATTCGCACCATTATAAGTATTAGTAGTGTGTGTGTGTGTGTGTGTACAATAAATTGGCATAAACGTAATATGAGAGATTATTGTCTCCATTGCTTTCTTTATATTTCAAAACTTTATTCTTTCCTTATGAAACCTAATTATTTCAAATTTTTTCTACAGGTATCGATGACAAAACGCTTTATAATCAACAAATATTCGAAATAATAACATTAATAACCAGTTGTTACAAAAATGTCAGATATTTTTACATGTGTTTCCTCGAACTCGAATTAATATATTCTGTATTATTTTCAGGATACTCATTTCCTGCAGACTGTAATGCGTGAATTTTTACGCGGTACATTGTACTGCGCTCTGTGGTATGGTAGTATAGTAGCAGGATTTTTATTCATCGCATGTCCGCTCTTATTATTGCTGTTGTTCAGTCCACCGAAATTCCGAAAATGTGGAGATCTTTTGTTTTCATGTTGGGAACTTTACCCTACCGTAAGTATCTTCTTTTATTGATTTAGTTTTGCTCAAAAAATAACTTTTTACTACAATTTTTATAAATCATATCACTGCGAATTTAATATCGGCGTATTTACGCTGTAATCATAGGCTCTGTTAAATATGTTTGGTGTGAGAATTTATGTATCTGGAGATCATATATCTCCTCACGAATCGGCCGTGCTCGTGATGAATCATAGAACAAGGGTGGATTGGAATTTCCTATGGGCGGCAATGTATCAAGCATGTATGCCCCATGTAATTTGTCACAGATTGAAATTTATCTTAAAGGATCCTATACGACACATTCCTGGGCCAGGTATATGCACACACGTATATAAATCGTACGGTTTTTTTTTTCAGTACAAAGTAAAAATATAAAGATAGATGTGTGTTAATTGTATATATCGCGTCTCCATAACAGGATGGATGATGCAAATGAATGGTTTCCTTTATATAACCCGACGCTGGCAAGAAGATCAGGGTCGATTGTCGCGTACTCTTGATTACCTGATCGCATTAGACAATCGTACGCAGTTGCTGATTTTTCCCGAAGGCACTGATTTGACGAAGAGTAGCAAAGAAAAGTCAGACAAGTACGCCGCAGAGCATTATTTACCCCGACATAAATACACTCTGCATCCGAAAACGACAGGCTTCGCTTATTTGGTCCAACATCTTCAGCGTGCGAGTTATCTCGACGCCGTGTACGATCTAACGATAGCGTATCCAGATTACATACCGCAATCCGAAATTGATTTAATCAGAGGTAAATTTCCGGATGAAGTACACTTTCACATAAACCGAATATCATCAGCGGATATACCAAAGCGCGATTCGAACTTGAGAAAGTGGTTGGAGAACAGATGGTCCGACAAGGAAAAGATACTGAATAGATTTTACGAACAAAAAACATTCTCCGCCGAAATCTGGCCAATGGCAAAACTGCTACCACTGCGAATAGCGTTTATATTCTGGAGTATATTAACTGGTAAGTTGTTTAAAAAATCATAACAATTATTTTTCTTCTTTTCATCTCTTTTTATTTGATTCTCAGGAACAACAGTACTTTTGCTCATCGTGTCTCCGCTCTTTCGATTATGGGCATTGATCAACGCGGCTTTTTTCATCGGACTATCGATTTTCAGTACAGGCTTTAATCAGATCGAAATAGGCTGGTATTGGCGTTGGAAAAATTATCTTTTCCAAAAAACCAAAGTAGGATAAATACATCCAACTTAAAAATTTATTTTAAAAAATACAATCTTTTTACTTCTTCCTCTCTTTTTCTGTGATAATGTTGTATATAAAATCGTAAAATTAGAAAAACATAACTTAAAAACTTTTGCAATATCACACATTTTACTGTAGTCGTAATATAATGCACATGTATAATTAGATACATCATGTTCTCTTTCTCTTTCTCTCTCCTCTCTCTGTTTCTTTCTCTTTTAAGAAGATAAATTGATATCGTCTTCGCAGAGGATGGGTAATTGCAAATTTGGAATTTTATGTTAATATGAGAGACAAGGAAGGGGAGGGGAGAGATAGATGGATAGATAGATAGAGAGAGAAAGAGAGAGAGAGAAGTATATTTCTTACGAGAAAAAAAACTTCATGTAAACATCTATATATTTGTAAAACATTGTGTAAAAATGATACAGACCTTTTCTTATAAAAACACAATGCATTTTAAAAGATTTACTATTTTTTACGGCAGGAAATTTCTGTAACGTACGTATATACCGTATATTATATACGCTAATTTATATTAGCCAATTCTTATAGAGAATATTCTTATAATAACAAAGTATATATTTATATATATAATCAAAATTTTTTGAGAGATTTTCTGTTATACTCTAATACATACACACTATTGTTTTTTTTTTCAAATTCAAAAAAACATTTGTGTGTGACAATTATTCGTTTCTGTTTCAATATTGGTTATTGAACTGTTTACGCAAATATAAATCGTTCAGAAAATTTTATACAAATGCGCAAGATGTACAAATTTCGTGTGTACGTATAATTATACATATGTATGTACAGAGTGTCTGAATGAAGGTCGAGACGTGAAAGTAGATTGCGTTAAATCTAAATAAAAAAGTTAATTTACTCTAACTATTGCGAATGTTGCAAATTAGTACATGACTTTTCAATTCAGATTACTGCAATCTATCTTCACACTTCGACTTGGTCAAAATTTTTCAGACATCTTGTATAGATGTGCAAACTTATATATATAGTTCATAGGATGATAAGATGGTAGAAATTAGTTTGTCTTCATTTAAGAAGCATAGATTGCCGAGTAATTACAAGCATACGACTAAAAGTGAATTCATTGTGCCAAAGTGATAGTTTTACATACGAATTTATTCAAATGATAGTTGCAGAAAACACGTAAATACCATATAAGTAGAAATGTATTAAAATTGTGTATAGATGTATTTATGAAATTATATAAAAGTGCAATTGTAATCAATTTTAACGTCGCAAGTATAAGTCTTACTCTTATAACAAACAAAAACACACACACAGTAATTCTATATATACATATATATATATATATATATGTACACACACACATTATTATTATAATTTAAGCCTTTATTATCGACACCAAATGAAATCGTAACATTTATTCACTATATAGAATATTTTTCAACAGTTTTAAATTTGCGATTCTCGATATTTTCTCATTTTTCACGGCATACATCAGTTGAAAAACGCTGCATCAGAGTGCTGAAAATGAAAATTACCTTAAGCTATCATAATTTTTGATTCGACTAAGTTTAGGAAAGATTTAGAGTTATTTATAACATTAAGCCAATCTATTTTTGTAAAATGGATTAATCGGACTTGGTATAGGGCTAGTCTTCAGCACGCTATATAACGGTTTTTTGTTCGCATCAAAAGGAACACCAGGGCTCTTACGGATTTGTTGTAGATAATCTGATTTATAATGCGCATTATTTTGTGATTTAAACATTACTTTTTTCTTCGTCAACAAGGAATTATTAGAACATGTCCGTTTGGTCACACAACTCGATAATACCTGCAATACGACGATAAAAGGGTACTCATAATCGGAAATATATTCGCTGCAGTCGATTATAAACTATTAGAAGAATAAAACATAATATATTACAGTAAAAACAATATTATTCTTACATTTTTTGAAGGTATATCTCGGTCACGTGCAATCTTGTTCCTTGACAGCGCGTTTTTCACTGCTGGTTTTATCTTGCGCTTAGTTTTTTTTTGTGGATATGTCACCGTTTTTGTTTTATATTTTACATTTTTATTCGTGTTATTCGTTGAAATCCAGGATTCAGAGTTTGTACTCTCAGCAATTTCATCGTCAAGCGGTTTATCGCTAAGTTTATCGTGTTTTAACTTACTTCTTTTCCGTTTCTTAAGTGATATTGCATCTTCAAAATTAACTTTTACATCATTCACTTTGCTCGTTTCAGAAGTGATTTGATCTTCATTCTGATCCGAAACATTTTCATTTTTCGAACTATCGAGAGAGGATGCATTAAAAACAGTGTTGACTAATTCTTTGTTACTTTTTCTCTTTTGTTTTTTAGTTATTTTATCGGAAAATAATTTTTTTTCGAATTTAATAAAACGCAATGCAGCATTCCGCACATTCGTGCTTTTCTCATGAGAATTTGGTTTTTCGATCGTCTTCATTCCAAGAGGCATGTTTCCTTGCGATAGTTCCCGAAATCTGTAATATAAAACAAATTGTTTTATGTACATAATTTATACAGTAACTCGTAATTTGATATATATTGATAAAACAAACGATACGTACTGTGAAGCAAGTTTCAAAAGCCGTTTTCGAGACTTTGCCGTTGACAACGGGTGAAATCGATGTTGCAAAAGTAAGTCGGCAAGTTTCGCAGCATCAAACGGTATTTGAGGTAGTTCTACATCTACTCTGCCTGCTCTTGGATCCAAAGATTTTTCAACTTTATTTTGTACGTCAATTTCAAGACATTGTTCATTTTCATTGTCAAAATCATCTTCCATATCGGATATTTCAATTTGTTGCATATCATCTAACTTTGCACAAGGAAATCCAGCCTATTTATATAATATGTAAAAATATTTATATTATATATATACGTAGAAGATTCGCAAACTGCGAGACACAATAATAAGATAACATGGTAAAAAAAAAAAATTAATAATAAAGGAAAAATTAAGAACATACACTTCTCCAAGCGTTGAATTTATCGGTATAATTCAAACCTACATCAGACTGAAATATCAAGTACCTAAAGATACATTGTGTAATATTTTTAATCTGCCGCTCATCATTGGACGTTACTAAGTACAAAATAAATGGTTTAACAAACTCGTAAACCGCATCTTCCGGCAGATTTCCATCACTAACCTGTACAACAATTCATCAAATAGCACTTTGAAAAACATTATCAAATAAAATCTTCCTTATCTCAATGTATTTTAGTACCTTGGCAAGCTCTTCCAAATATACGTCTGTCAAATGCAGATTGTATCCTACTGGAGTTTTGGGATGTAATAGCAATTCTTCAAATATCAGCGAAATTTCCATCACCCATTCCATGTCCCATAATTTGTTCTTGCATACTACAAATGTTTGACGTACAATTCGTCTCACTAGCTGCAAAACAGAATAGAAAGATATTACTCATATTTTATTAAAGAGTATTACCAATATAAAGAAAGAAACATATGTACCATGAAAAACTTATCTATCCTATACTGATCTATGCCAAACCACTCAATAGCAAGTGTCTTTAAAGCACAGCTGGTATAGAGTACAATAATATTCTTTGTTGAAAAACAATGCACAAGTTTAGAGAGCGATTCAGCTAACTCTTCTTGGACCAACATCTTATCAGACATCCACATACAATAAAACAAACCTTTCCATAAGCTCATAAATTCTAATTTTGTAAATGCTGCAAAAAATGTTACATAAAATTACTATAAATCTATATTTACATTAAAAATCAATATTTACTTATTATATCATTTACCAGATGGATCTTGCGATCTAACTGTTAACCATTTTTTCATTCTTTTGAGCACTTTATCTCGCACTTTTTTGTCATTGTTAGCTAACAGTCTCGCGATCTTAATTTCTTGACTGATAAGTGATACTTTTTTCTTATCAATTTTAATCTGACTGAGATTTTTAGTTTTGTTAGTATTTTTAGTTCCGTTCAATGTATTGGTTATATCGTTCCGTAGCGGTGCACGACGCAGGTTTTGCTTTGCCATTTTTCCTCTTTCTTTTTCTGTTAACGAAGTGGTTGATAATTCTACTACCAAAATATTCCTTTAAAACAATAAATTATCGGAGGAAATCCTCAAGTTCAGCTATGAAAAATCCGTTAAATATGTTAGATATTAGGGCGTAGTTGAACTGTTTGCAAGGTGTTGCACAATGATAAAACCGTTAAATTTTTGAACAAACGTTTTGACTATTTATTTTTAGTCCTTCTCAGTATTATTTATTGACGAAATACGTAGTTTGTCTGTGTGTTAAACTGTAGTCGTTGTTGTGTTTGTAATATTGTCAAGACTGTCTTGACAAACTACATATCTCGTCAATAAATAACATTGAGAACTAAAAATAAATAATCGAAACGTTTGTTCAAATATTTAACGATTCTATCATTGTGCACAACACCTTGCAAACAGTTCAACTACGCCCTAATATCTAACATATTTAACGGATTCCTTTAAAACTTATTAAATAGCATGTAAAAATCGAAAGAATCGAACTAACTTCAACCACTCACTTTTCAAACTTATTATAACCCTAATCTCGTAACACACAAAACACGAAAGTGTGCACGTGATTGCACGCTCTAGGTTTGGTTTGGTGCAATCAGAGAGAAACCTGAGAGCGGCCATCCTATTGTAATTTTTTACGACGGTTTCAGCCGTATTTCCACAAAAGTGGAACTCAAAGGCCGTTCTCCATGAAACTCAAGTAGCAGGTCTCGTGGAACTGATCAATCACGTTGGTCAATTGGCTGATTTGACTCTGCAATTGGTCAATGCCGGGAATGTCGCATTGGTTGATTTGCCAGACATGACCAATGCGATTGGACAATGTGGACGCAGCTGCGTTCGCGATCGCCGCGTGCGCCAAGTCGAACTTTCTCTTAAGCCCATTCTACATTAAGCGCAAGATGCAATCGCAAATAGCAGGTCTCGTGAAATTGACCAATCATGTTGAACAATTGGCTGATTTAATCAATGCGATTAGTCAATTCCATTCAAGATCTACTTGCGTTTGCGTCTTGCGCTTAATGTAGAACAGGCTTTAGGAATAAAGGAAATTATCGTCTACCTCTGTGGTTTGCTCCACTGCACCATTTCTTATCAACTAGAATTTGCATATTGACGTATAGGAGCGATGTTTGGAGCCCGATAGCAACTAAAAATTTCACTTCATAACTAGAATTTGGTTGATTTAATTTTAGTTGAATTTAAACTTTCTTGTACGCACTTTGTGAAAAACACATGCTTATTTATCGCTTAAACAAGTATAATGAGTACAGAATTTCTACTTGTTGAGTCAATTGAGATTTTGCGAAATAGTCTGTCGCATTATCACACTCTGTTGGAAGCAATTTTGGTACTTTGGTTAGTGTGGTTTATTTCAAAAAAACGAAAAAACAATCACGATTCCGAAGTTTCGGAAGAGTTGGTCGAAAAAAAATTGGCGGAATGGCAACCAGAACCTCTGATACCAGAAGTGCCAGAAGAACATGTTTCGTTAAAGCCTAAATATATCACTTCTAGTGTTGGAAAACGAGTCACAGTTAATGGTAAAAGTTGCCTTAATTTAGGTACGCATAACTATCTGGGTTTATGCGATGATACAAAAGTAGTAGAAATTGCAGCAGCAGCTGTTAGAAAGTACGGAGTTGGCTCGTGTGGACCACGAGGATTTTACGGAACTGTGGATGTACATCTTGAATTGGAAGAACGTTTGGCTAAATTTATGAATACAGAAGAAGCTATTATATATTCTTATGGTTTTTCCACTGTAGCAAGTGCAATCCCAGCTTACTGTAAACGCAATGACTTAATATTTGTAGATGAAAAAGTAAATTTTGCTATACAGAAAGGATTAGATGCGTCTCGTGCAAATATTTATTACTTTAAACACAACAGTGTAGAAGACTTGCATAATCTTTTGATTAAGCAAATGGAGATAGACCAAAAAAATCCTAAAAAAGCTGCAAAAACAAAACGCTTTTTGATTATAGAAGG
The DNA here is from genome assembly GCF_002006095.1 of Pseudomyrmex gracilis. Classification (NCBI taxonomy): domain Eukaryota; kingdom Metazoa; phylum Arthropoda; class Insecta; order Hymenoptera; family Formicidae; genus Pseudomyrmex; species Pseudomyrmex gracilis. The sequence goes on from NW_018020595.1 coordinate 1,329,413, forward strand.
TATTTACATGAATACAGGAGAGATGTGCCCTTTGCCAGACTTATTGCAACTTTGCAAAACATTCAAATTGAGAATCTTTATGGATGAATCTGTATCATTTGGTACTGTTGGTGCACATGGAAAAGGTGTTACTGAATATTTTAATATACCTACCAATGAAATAGACATGATAATGGGTAAGATTACAAGCCTGTTTGTAATATGGTACATAGTAAACTTATTATTTTACATATGTCTTTTAAAATGATTTTTACTATTTGGTGTTACTTGATACTATTTACAATTCTGTCTCAGGATCCTTGGAATGGGCTGTAGGATCAATTGGTGGATTCTGTGTAGGAACAACTTTTGTCATTGATCATCAGCGGTTATCAGGACTTGGCTATTGCTTCTCAGCATCTCAGCCACCTCTTTTAGCTGCTGCAGCTATAACTTCTTTAAATATCATGGAAAATAATGTGCGCATATTTCAATCGTTGAGAGATAACGCTCTAGCGATAGACAATGGCCTTAAAGATATTCCGATGCTGCAATGCTCTAGTCATAAAGAGTCACCTCTGAAACATGTGTATTTAAAAGAAACAAAAGATCGTGTCACTGAGGAAGAATTATTGCGTGCGATTTCACACAAGTGTTTAGAAAATAATTTAGCTGTTATACTTCCCGTCTACTTGGAACTAGAAAGATTTATGCCTAGACCTAGTCTGAGACTTTGTATATCTGCTAATCTAGACAAGAGCGATATCAATTTTGCGCTAAATACTTTGAAAGAGTGTACGTACCAAGTTTTATTGTCACTTCACGGCTGAAACAAATACAGTCTGAGAACATACACGACAGAAGTGATTTGTGCATAGATATAACAATAAATGTTATATAGAAGATTTTCTATCATTTAATACATTTTATCTTGAATACTTTAAGAACATTTATTGAAAATTTTCACAATTATAAGAAAGTTGAATGTTATTTCGACGGAAATTTTTATACAAATACGTACACACGTGACGTTGGCAAAGAAGAAATTTGTATTATCGACCAAAAAGATGCGCATGCGAAACGAAACAGTAAAGTGCAATTGCGAGTTGAGTTTATTCTTAAATAAAAGTATATATGTACACAAGTGCTTTGCGTATTATATGCTACAACATAGTGTTGGTGATCATATGTGATTAGTGTTTGTGATAATTGATAGCATTGATAAATCGTGATCTTGCAGAATCCGATGTAAATTCTCACATTGATCCGACTGAGCTGGAGTTTCCTGTTGTGCAATTTATCACTTAATTCTCCAGTATACAGTATATTTTTCAGACAGTTTATTTCTAAAAATTTGTTTATTAAACAAATAAGAGAAAAGCTGAGAATGGGCTTGTTATCCGAAGGAAGTCCTCTGAGTTGGGAAGAGACGAAGAAATTATCCGATCACGTGCGCAAGCATGGAGTAATTCAATTTATTAACCTGTACAAGCGACTTCGTGACAGACAGGGGGATGTGCTAAAATGGGGTGACGAGGTAAATAACGTTACTTTTGTAATAGCTGCAACTAATGTAATATACAATAATATTGTTCTTGCAATGTCGTATCGTTGCGTAATATCGCAATACTCTGTTCATTTTGTGGCTTTACGTTTTTCATATACATACATGATATCATCGTGATAATCGCATGCGCTGTAATATAGTTTCTTCCTTTCACTTATGAGAATTTATTTACTTGTGACATACAACACACAGAAAGAAATATGTATCATTAAGATAATTTAATTGTTTTATTTTTTCAATTTTTGTACAAAACGTAACAATTTTGTCAATTGAAAGAGTTTATTTCTTTTACACACACATTCTTTCTCTCTCTCTCTTTCTCTTTCTCTCACTATAGTGTTACTAAAATATTTATATATATTCCAATGTCAGTAAATTGATCTAAGTCCAAGTATATAAAGTTTTTGCTTTTTTAAAATTAATATTGCATTCTCATTTAATGTTAGATGTTGCATATTGCGTGATTGGTGTGTCATTTATGCATTCTATCATTATTATATAATTACTGATAATGATTTCTGTGTGTACTTCATTTTTTTAACATCCTTGAAATTCTCTTATAATGGAATAATTACATATTTATTTTCTTATTACTTTTACTCTTGTTAAGATATTACTTTTTCCTTATTTTATTTTTTCACTATATTAATGTAAAATCAAATAAATATTAGATATTCAGGATTACAAAATATTATATAATGTATATAGTTATGTAATATACTTGAAATAATAAAACAAAAAATGATACATAACAATATTTTAAGATTAGTGATTTATTATATTCTTTTTTATAATTTTGTATTCTATAAGAGAATTTTATTATACAATAACTATTACTAAATATCATTGTTTATTACTTGTGTTACTTTTGTGTAGGTAGAATACATGCTCATAAAATTTACTGACAATGAAAAAACTGCAAAACTCAGTTTAAGAGCTATGGAACTATTAAAAATCTTAAATGAAAAAGAAAATGAAGACCCAAAGTAAGTATAATAATTGCATATTTAGCAGTAGATTGTAAATAATGTAAAAATAACCAAATTCATCAACATAGATAATAAAATAAAAGTAAATAAAAGTAAATATAAGAAAAAAAAAGTAAAGATATTAATGTAATGTCATATTGTTTTAACTTTTAATTTAGATATAATTTTCCAAGCTTTAAAAAATTCATACAAAATAAAAATGATTATTAGCAAATTATTTTATGTTTCTCATGATAATTTATCTATTGTGTTTCTTAAAATCGATTTCATAAGATATCAAATTGTTATAGTGTGATTATTTTCATAGTAATGTAAAGTCTCTATGGAGACCTGAATATGGTGCTTATATGCTGGAAGGAACTCCAGGAAAACCATATGGAGGATTATTAGCTCATTTTAATGTTGTTGAAGCTAATATGCGTTATAGAAGACAAGAAGTAACAAAGTTGCTCGAGCCTAATGAAGTTTTAATGTCATTAACCGTTTTTCCAAGGTGAATAGTTTTTTTACTTCACTTTTGAAATACTCTTATTTTACTTCACTCTTTCAAAGTTACAGATTTATCAAGTATTGTAATTCTCTCTTTTTCTGTATGTTATAAGTCAATTAATTTTATATGTTACAGAATAGGAGCTCCTGATTTTACTGATCCTCCTACTACTCCAACTCCTGAAACTGGTGCCTCCAGAAGTTTATTTTTTCCTGATGAAGCTATATATCCTGGTCACCCACGTTTTAAGACATTGACCAGAAATATAAGAGAACGACGTCAGGAAAAAGTTGCTATAAACATTCCTAGTAAGAATTATTTAAGTTTTTTTTTTTTTTAGGTTTTTTATACGCACTATATTTCAGAAACTTAGAACGCTAATTTTTGTAACTATAGTAAAAACTTTTTCTAGTTTAATTTTGTAACTATAGTAAAAACTTTTCTAGTTTACAGAGACGAAAATGTACCATTGTTATTTAAGGAAGACTTTAGGAATAAAGAATATGACGAATCTGTTTCTAAACCAATGAAAGATAATCATATCTACATGGATGCAATGGGTTTTGGAATGGGATGTTGTTGTTTGCAACTAACGTTTCAGGCGTGTAACATACAAGAAGCGAGAACGTTATACGATCAACTGACACCTTTGTGTCCAATAATGGTTACTATAAAAAAATATATTGCTCAACTATATATATATATATACTTAAACTCTTTTCAGTAATTTTAGCGAATATTATGTGAGCACGATATTAGATTGCAACTTAAAACTTTTCTCTAATAATAGTAACGTATCGTGTCAGTGTTCTTTTATACGTGCGTTACAGAATATTTCTTTAACATTCGACAGTTGGCTCTAACAGCAGCTAGCCCCTTTTATCGAGGCTATATAAGCGACGTTGATTGTCGATGGAATGTCATATCTTCTTCGGTGGACTGTAGAACACAGGAAGAACGCGGGTTAAAGCCTCTTAAGGAAAATAAATTTAGAATCAGTAAGTCCAGATACGATTCTATCGATTCATACCTCAGTGAGGCAGGCGAAAAATACAACGATGTTCCTTTAACATACGATGACGAAATATACAAAGAACTTCGGGATAATGAAATCGATCATTTGCTCGCACAACACATAGCTCATCTGTTTATCAGAGATAGCGTCTCTTTGTTTTCTGAAAAAGTACATCAGAACGATTTAGAAGATACCGATCACTTTGAGGTAATATTACAAATGTTATAATATATAATTTCTAATACTCTGAATGATCTGAATAATTAAATGTTTTCTTTAAAGTTCTAGAACTTTTGACAGACTTTTTATTATTAGATTTACTTCTTTAAATAATATTTTCTCTTATACATATATCTTATATATCTTATGATTTCTCTCTCTATCTCTCTCTCTCTCTCTCTCTCTCTCTCTATTCTAAATATATAAATACATAATATTATTTTTAACTATCTTTATCATATATCTGGTAATATCCAATTTTGTTTAGAACATACAATCTACAAACTGGCAAACAATGCGCTTTAAACCGCCACCGCCAAACTCTTCAATTGGTTGGCGGGTAGAATTTCGTCCATGTGAGGTTCAGATCACAGACTTTGAAAACGCTGCAATAGTTTGTTTTACAGTACTATTGACAAGAGTTATTTTGAGTTACAAGTTAAATCTTCTAATTCCAATTAGTAAAGTTGATCAGAATATGATCAGAGCACAAAAACGAGATGCAGTAAAGATGGAAAAATTCTGGTTTCGCCGTGATATTACTTCAGATTCAAAAACTGATAACATCGAATCAGAGTATATCGAATTTACAATTAATGAGATTATTAATGGAAAGGTATATTTCAGACAAAAGATATATATTTAATATACGCACTGAAACTTTTCATTTTTATAATATTTGTTATTACACTATTATGTTATTTTTTTAAATTTTAGGATGGACTATTTCCTGGTCTTGTACCATTAGTAAACTCATATCTTGCCAATATGGATGTAGATGCCGATACTCATTGCACTATTCAAAGGTATTTAAAATTAATACAAAAACGTGCTTCTGGAGAGCTTTTAACAACTGCCGCTTGGTTGAGGAAGGAAGTTACTTCGCATCCCGAATACAAGTAAGCAGTATCTTTGTACGTTAAATATACATATATGCACGCACATACATGTATATATACATGTTTTGTTTTACCTTTTTGTAAATATTGATTTATTTAGAAGGAATTTTTCATATGAATCTGATATATACATTTCTTTGATTAAATTTTTTATGCAAAACCAGGCATGATGCTGTTATAACGCAGGTCATCAATTATGACTTACTTAAGAAAATCCATAATATTGTTTCTAATGACGTGCCGTGTCCAGAACTACTTGGGCAATGTGTGTCATCTAAAACTACCGATACCATACCTGCTGCTGTTGCGAAAGCTGAGAAATGTTCAACAACAAATTTTTAACGACTCTTAAAATGCTTTACATAATTCAATACTATTTTTTATAACATTATTTTATTACATGTTTAATATAATTTTATTGTGCAGAATTAGAAATATATTTCACTATTTACTTATCCAACAATGTGAATAAATACAAACTATATAGGATGTTTTTAAACTGAATACCATAAACAAAATTATATTTTTTGTATATAAACAATCAAGATAAAAAGTCACTTACACTTTTTGGATCTAAAAATTATCAACTGAGATCTTATATGTTGTTGAAATTCGATGATGACTTTAGCTCGATTTTTTATGTGTAGTTTGTCGTTTATAACATTTATTTTGGGAACACTTTGTATAAAGTTTTGCAATTTTATATATTTGTTATACTTGTTATTGTTGCTTTTATATACTAAACATAAATATATTTGACAAGAAAGGTATAAAATTTTTATAATTGCCAAGATTGTAACGGTAGCAAATCAATATTGATTATTTATGCAAATAGAAACGATTCTTTTAATAATAAATCAACGTAATCACATTCCGTTAAAGTAAAATCGTGCTACATATAGTTTGTTTAATATATCACTTATTATTGTGTTTTGAATAAATAATTTAAGTAATATTTGTTAAGCCGAATATTACGCGCACGCGCGTACGTATATAAATTAAGCTTGCAAAACGCTAATTGAATATTTATATATATTTTAAACTAATAAAAGTTTTAACATTATTTTATAATTTAGTAACAATATGATCTTTCTCTAATAGTTTGCTAAATGACGCAAAACAAGATTTTGTGCTGAGGTTTACTTCTTTTTTTATTAATTTTACGTAATAGTTTGTTATTAAAATCTTTCTGTTATGTGTATATATAGTACACAAATATGTAATTTATAAGCAGTACTAAAATGTGCGAATATTTAAATGCTAAAAATCATTCGATACTTTATATGTAATAAAAGAATGTGTATGATTGGAACGTATATATATATATATATGTCGTAATATATATATACATATACATATAATATATATATACATATATATATACACATATTTGTTTATACACGCATGTGTGTACTATATTTTTTATATTTNTATATATAAATTACAATAAAAATGTACTTGCGAATTTAAATATCTTGTATAAAAAATTTAGGAAATACATACTATTTCTAAAACAAAAATCATCAAAATTACACAATACAAATTTTTAAATTTATTTTTCTAAACTTATTATGTTATATGATTTACACACACATGTTCGTGAATCAATTTCACGTACAGAAAAGTATGTAACTCTATTACATCTTTCTCTGGTTTTTTATAAAACTAGATTAATTTTGAATTTGTTAGTTCTTTTTAGTGGTTTTAAAATATGCTCATTTTACAGTTTCAAAATAAATATAAATTCTCTTTACATATAATGAAGCACTACTTTTTTGAAGATAACTTGATGAAGTGCACATTACAAAGTGATAGAATATGCAATATATATATATATATATATATATATTGCTCCTATAATAATTAGATGTGTCATATGTACATACTCTTATACAAATTTTGCAAAATAACAAAAAGTTTTTAAAAGGAACTAGTATTTATTTAAGAATAACTATTATATAAAATTATAATTTTGTCTGTTTATCATATACTTCTAAGCTGTTTTATGTTGCTTTACTCCCTACTTTTGTTTTTTGTTTTTAATAGATATGTAACTATGGGTATGTGATGTATAATAAATAATTTCAACATATTAATAGTATGTCTATACTTTTTAATGGTAGATTACTTGGCAAAACAATGAAATTAAGTTTTTATAAAATTATAATCCTAATATTACAAAATATATAAGTTTTATTGTTGCATGTATACTAAACGATCCTTAAGAATTGTAATAACTTTGACAGTTACACACAACTGTTTTACATTGATCAATCATGTTATATCATTTATATTTATCTAAACTTGTTCTATATGAAATGTAACTATTCCACAATAGAGCAACTGATTGTACAACTAGAGCTTGATAATGTAAGGGTACCAAAGAAAAGTTGACAAGCTGCACCATCGGCCATAGCTAAAACATGTCAGCATAATAAACTGTAAAACATTTGAAGAAATAGAATATCTCCTTAAAAATATATTTTAATAAAATAATTAAAGCTTCTTAATAGTCTCACAGTCTTAGATTTTAACGTCAGAAATTAGAAATATTTTTTTATTTACACATAAGTGTTGCAGTAATATTAAGCATATATTTCCTTTCTTCTGACATCAAAATCCAGCAAGATAGCTGCAACACTATCAACGTAAATATACATAATTTATATAAAATTAGTGTGTTATGTACCTTGTAATTATTTATCAAAATATCATTATATTCGTTACTCATTTTTATTTTTAGTCTTTCAATATCTTTTCCTTGAGAAAGTCCAATAATAACTAGTAAAACTGCTAAAAATGTAGGAGCAAAGAGTAATTGATCGCAAACAACTTTTTTTATTGCAACGGAATGACCTTTTGAACCAATGTATTTATCCAAGATTCCATACCATATTCTCGTTGCTGGACCCTGTGTTACATGTATCATCAAACATAAAAAGACTGATAAATGATATATATTTAAATTTTAAAGTGTACGCATATGTATATACAATGTTAAAGAAAGATGATTATTCACTTCAGATAATTATTTGGCTTTCTCATTTTAAATATTGATAAAAATAAAAATAAGTTAAATTACATTTTTGTCGAAAATGCAATTGAGAAAAAAGCGCTGGCCTATAAATCGAGTAATTAATCATTAACCATTACGAGAGCGATATATATATATATACAATTTTATATTAGAAAATCAACATCTATGTCTTTCTCTCATATGCTTTAAATACCTAGTTGCCTTTTTAAAATTGACCAGAAAAGAAAGAATTGTATTTTTTTTTTCTTTTCGGTTTTAATTTTTGCATCATAGTTCTACTATGTGTTTTGATCCTTCAAGTCTCTTGCTTTACTTTTCTGCCCAGAACACATAGACCTGTGAGTGCAATATAAATAATAATATTATATGTATATATATATTTAATATGTATATTAATGTGGTAATATGTGTGCTGTTTTTTTGTTTTTTTACAAAAAACAGTATATATATAACAACCAAGTACAAGTTATATTATAACCATGATTTTATACACATTAATATATAATGTGTATTAGTTAAGTTTATATAAATGTATAATCATTATTAAAATATCTATATAAAAAAATATGTAAATTACCTTTCAATAAAAATTCAGCCAGTCCCGGTAAAAAATTTTTCATGTATAAACTTGTATGGACATATTCGGTATATAAATTTGCATAATTAAATATAATAACTTTAATTTGTATAAGTATATATGATTATATATCAAAAATTTTTTTAAAATATAGTAAAAATATAGTTTTATATAATTTTTTTGTATCTAACATGATACTAATAGAGTTATTTTATAATTTGATATGGAATATCTCTGAAACCATTCTCTTAAAAAAAGAAATTCTCCGTATAAAATTGTATGGACATATTTGGCATATAAATTTGCATGCTTAGGTATAATTATTTTAATTTGTGTATAAGTATATATGAAAAATTTTTTACCGGGATGTATGACAGTAACGTGTAATATGTCAAGTTCATCCTCGATAAGTTTATCTCAAGGATGTTGTAACATAAGAAAAGATACTATGATTTTACAGGTAGTAATGTCTAAATGACTTTGATCAAACACTGCAACCGTCTTTGCAGTTTTGTAACTGCCATTTACAGCTCAATGATTTGTTTCATATTTTTGGCTTTCCAAATTTTTTGTTTTGCACAAAAATACAATAATTGAGTATATTTTCATCAATATCTAAGATGAGAGAGCTGGGTACCGATTGTGTATTTATGCGAAGTAGTGAAAATTACAAAAGTGAGAAAGTTTACTAGTTGTTGACTAATAAAATCACAGATATTTTAGTAAATTTTCTCACTTTTGTAATTTTCATTACTTCGCATAAATACACAATCGGTACCCTGAGTTGGATAAGTAAATGACCAAATTTTTTCACAATTTTTTTAAAAATTTGAGGTGTGAGATCTTACTTTTTCACCTTTTATGTATATATAAACAAATAAGAATATTTCAAACAGATGTACAAAGATGTCAATGTTTCATACAAAAAACCAATAACATGGAAGAAAATGTTTCACGAAACAATTTACTTACACTAATGAACAAACCAATTCCAGCGAATTTCATTGTACGTATAAAATCAATGGTTTTTGAATTATTTTCTATAAAGTTTTGCGCAATTTGATCGCCAAGTCCCATTAGTATTCCTATAGATAATCAAAGTTATTATCACAAAAAATAATACAAAATATATATAAAAATATACAAATGTTAATTTTATATATTCTATATGTATATGTATATATAAAAAATGAATATATATATATATATATATATATATATATATTTATGTACATATATGTATATACACAATGTTTATACATTAATTACCAGCTTGTACCGCTTGTGTTCTTATGGGATATTTTTTCAGTGCTTTTTGATATATTATGTATATACTTCGCATTGTAAAATCACATGTGTAAGCATTATTTATCAAGTTCGAATTCTCAAACAAAACAATTTATACGCACTTAGATAAAGGCCATTGCACAAACTATCAGGACTGTCACAGCAGCTTACAAATACAACATTTGTATAGCTCTTTTTTAGTAACAATTTTGTACTGAAATTTCCGAAGCATACTACAGTAGCTGCGTTCCGTTTTATGCATATGCGCGCATTTGTCTATACTATACGTGACGTGTACTATAGATAAATGCGCGCATATGCGTGAAACGGAATGCACTCAGTGGCTGCGGTCCGTTTCATGCTTAATCGTGCATTTATCTGTAGTATATGTCACGTATACTATAGATAAATGTGCGCTTAAGCATGAAACGCAGCCAGTGTGTGTTTCCGAACGCAGCCTGAGCTGCATCACTATCAACCAAAAAAAGTGAGGTTAGATTTCTTGTGTATATCGTGTATTTTATCAAGTTTTTTTTGACAAAAAACAGTGAGAAAAATAAAAAAATGACTAGTAACAAACAGTAAGTAATAAAATTATTCAAATGTATTTACAACAATGAAATTGTGTTGTAGCGATATTATATTGATTTTTGAATATTCACATAGATATGGCTTGATATTACCAAAGAAGCAACAACAAACAACACCAAAACTTGGAAATGTTTTCGGAGATGATAATGCCTCTGATGACGATGAAGGTACAGATTGGGTTAAAAAAGCTCTTAGAGTAGAAGGAGAAAAGCATAAAATGAAGAAACAAACTAAACTTGATATACAAAAGGCTCTAAACGAAGATCCAACAATCTATCAGTATGATGAAGTATACGATGATTTGGAACGTACTAGATGTCAATCGGAGATCAATAAACAGAAAGTGAAGAAACCCAAGTACATACAGAATCTCTTAAAAACAGCTGAACAAAGAAAGAAGGAGCAAGAACATAGAATAGAGAGAATGGTGCAGAAAGAACGAGAAGCAGAAGGCGAGATGTATGTGGATAAGGAAAGTTTTGTTACATCGGCATATAGAGCAAAGCTGGAAGAATTCAAAAAAATGGAAGAAGAAGAAGCCAGAATAAGTAGATTAGAAGCTATCGCTGATGTGACAAAACAACAAGACATGTCAGGATTTTATCGTCATCTGTACAAACAGACTGTTGACTCACAGGATAATAGTAATGAATATAAAAACAGCGAGACAGAGAAAACAAATATTGAGCAAGTTGAAGAAAGAACTTTGACAAATAATAAGGAGAAAGACAATTTAACAAAAAATAAAACAAATAATACAGATACAAAATTGAAAGGAATTACGAAATCTAAAACAAGGCAATATAGACAAAGGATGGAAACTTGTGACTCGGACTCTGAACCTGAACCAAGCAAGGAAGAAGTTAAAAATGAACAATCTGTTCTGTCAACAGAGAAAAGTGTTAATAAATCCGGGATACAAGAATTTCAAGAAAAGAAAGATACACAAGATAAACATAATATAAATACAGATGAAAACAGCACAGATATAAAACTTGTGAGCACTAAAAACACAGAGAATAAAGAATCAAATATAATGGATGTTGAAATATCTCACGATCATAAGATAGTTGACTTAGAGAGTGAGAAAGAAAAGTTTATTGAGAAGAAAGATAAAACTTCTATTTATGCAAAGAGAACAACAGGTTCTCTATTTGAAGCAGCATTACAAAGGTACTATGCAAGAAAGGCAAAAAAATTAGCTGCAATACATCAGGTCTGATAAAATTATGATTATATTAATTTTGTTGCAACACAATGATAATACAAGTTGTTTCTTCATACTATGTATATATCTAGGTGTAGTAAATGTACTCGTATAAATGCTGAGTTTACTGTATATTTATAAAATTATAAGAACAATGATAATATAATTTCTTATAAAAATACATATGTAAAAAAAGTAATAAGTATATATAAGAAAAAAACAAAAAAGAAATTTTCCATGTCTCGGAATTTTTATAATAATTATTTTAAACAATTGCCGTTTTTATCTTTTCAACTGTTCAACCCGTTTTATAAATTAAAAAAAAAAAAAAATGAATATTATAATTTACACTATAAAAATACTATTTCAACAAACATTGTCAAACAAAAGATATAGTATCTTAATCTGATTTTATCCTTTTTGTGTCAGACTTAAGTATGAGTAGAAATATCAAAATACACTACTAGCGTTGTACTAGCGTTATTAAAATGTTTTGACACCAAAAAACCAGCATTAGACTTTTCATTGGCATGTTTTATTTTATAAAAGAAAAGTACAATTTATACAAAATATACAGAAAAAAGGCGTTCAATAATAATCAGCGCTTAGTAAGAAGTTATCTCAGATAAAACTATTCTAAATCTTGTGTAGATCTACGAGCATATTGCAATCAGTGGCAATATAAGCACTCACCGCTTAATAAGCACTGATTATTGCTGAATAATACAGGCAATGCTGTTTTTTAAATATCTCTTTCCTTATTTGCTCTTTCTTTGTTACTTGCAACATTTTATACACATACAAGTATTGTGTTTTCATAAAATATCACTATATCGAAGAAATATAACACATCGAAGTCTATCAATTCATTCAGTGATTCTACAGTTTAAATTGAGCCACTCACATTTTGAGTTTTTTAGCAATTTCCTCTTTTCCGCTCACAGAGTTCTTATTTACGAGTATAAGAAACTTGGAGTTATTTCTTCAAGTCATGTATTTTTAGCTGGACGTTATATCTTGTGGTTGCATATGTCCTGTGTCACCTAGACAAAACAATGAAACTCTTCCACTAGGAAAAATACAAAGCCAAGTAATACTGCCGTGTTTCAGACATATTCGTAACCACGCTTCTGGTGGAAACTGTAATGCTCTACAAAAAGAAACCATATGTTTGATTGTTACTTCTCTACTTTCCTCCATACACATATTAATTGCGTTCAGCAGAACCTAACACTTAGCAAAGCGCCTTGCGATTACTGCTTGTCATTATAGTTTCATGTTTTCAATAGATTTACGAGAAGAAATCAATCACAGACATAAGCGCGCAAAGCGCTTGCTAAGCGCTGGGTTCTGCTGAACGCAGCCATTAGTACAGGAATATTGTCAAATCAAAGTAAAAAATGTTTTACCGACAAATAAAATATCTGATGACATTTGCATGGCATACAAGAATTGTGTAAGAATCTTGTTGTTGACTAGGATCTGCACGATGAAAATATTTCCGAAATGCTGCTTCTATTCTAGGTCCATCTTGAAAGAACTAAATAAAACTAGATTAAATTATATTCTTCCAAATTATATTTGCTGTAAAAATTTATTTTGTCGATTTAGTGATATAATTACAGTTATATCTTACATGTTTCTCAGATGTCCACTGTCCGATAGGTGGCTCCGGGGGTATGGGTGCACCTTCAACTAATATACTATCATCTTCAACTGGCACATCTGGAAGACTCTTTTCTATTATTTTAGAAGTTTCTTGGGCACGTGTCATTGTTGATCTTACTATCAATGAGTAAGGCAAATGTAAATCTGCCAGTCTCTTTCCTGTTGCTTCAGCTTGCCTTTTGCCTTTATAGAAAAGAAATATATTCTTATATACTCTTTTGTTAGCAATACATTGTTTTGTGTGTGTGTGTGTATGGGGCATTGTATACGTAAATTATAATATTAATTGTACAAAACTAAAAAACATTTATAAAAAATATATAGGTATAACAAAATTGTAAAAAGTTGTACAATAATTTGTAATATAAATGTGAATTTCTTTAGATAAAAGAATAACAAGCATTAAAAATGGATTAATATGTGTGTTTAAATAATAATAAAAACTAATGAGAGAAAGAAAAATGTAACAAAGCATGCCAATTGAAAAAACCAATACACAATGAGAGACCAAGACACTAGAGTTTACAAAGTATATTATACATACTTCTTGAAAGCAATTTAGTTGGTATATTTCTCAATAGAACATCATGGAAAAAAGCATTCTACATACATATATACATATGTATAAATAGATAAAAGATAAGAGAAACCTGTAAATAATATTTCTAGAAAATATTGTAGCAACAAGATTTGATCGAGATAGTTTTCAAAAATTGTAGTTTACTGAATATAATGATATATATTATTGTATAAATTTTATTATGTAATAATTATTGTAAATCTCTTCAGTAAAATGTAACCAACATAAAAATAAAATTCTATCAATATAAAATAAGTATACAGTATAAATATATTGATATAAAATAAATACAGTATTACATTTGTGACTAACAATAGCCAAGAAGAGATATAATACAATATAAGATCAGTAAATTTTCTATTCTGCTTTGATTTTTATAAGTTGAGCTTTTTTTACTGTATCAAAGATTTTACATGCTTTAGATTATGCAAACATATTTCACTCATAACTATATTATATTTGAAAGAAGAAAAAAACTCATGACAAAACAATACAATTAAACAATATCTCACTGTTTATTTCATATATGTATGAGCTAATTCTTACCAAGTTCAGTTAACACCCGCTCCTTATCTGTCTTTCCATCTTTATGATATTGACCATGTCGTATCAAAAGTATATGCCTTACGAATTTTGCCCTTTTTGTATCAAATTTTTCATTATATACATTTTCATCATTTTCATTAAGTATCCGCATTGGCTTGACCAAACTTTTCGGATCCCTTCTGTAATTTAACATACTCTTCCAGCAAAAAATTGGAATAATACAAGATATTGTCCAAGTCATTTGTTTCAATGACAAAACTAGGAGCAAAGTAAAACAAATGAAAATAAATCCTACCTATCCCAGTTACGATCCCATTTAACTGAAGGTGTGTAATTTGTTGTCCACGAATTATGTACTCGTAAAGAATCTGTATTATTGTACATATTATAATAATATAACACTGCACCACTTACTGCACCGCCAACTGCGCCCAATCCTAGAGCCCACTTTTGCAATTGCGAAATGGTTGGCATTTTTAAAAAGATAACAAGAACTACCGAACAAAATAGCTATTTTTTAATGTTTCCAATAAACTGGCCGAGAGAAACCGACGATTTTTAACCTCGCTATGTCTCTTTATTTTCTTTCTTTCTTTCTCTCTCTTTCACACACTCTTTACTACCTGTAGAATTTGTACAGCAAAATTCTGCTTAACTTCAATAATACACTTGAGTCAACGTAGTGATTCCGTTCAGTAAAATCCTCTCGTACCGCCACTTGTCAGTCACTATATAGTCGATATTTATCTGCGCAATACAGTGTGAAGGAGTGGGGAAAACAGAGGAAAGTTGAGTCATGCGAATTGCATGGTTCCGATGAGTTGAATCAATCGGAACTCTGCTGTATAGCAGAATTTTTGTGTAAAGCGGAGACCCAATGTAATTATAAAAAAAAAAAAAAAAAATCAAACCATTATATATATATAAATATTAATTAATAATTGTATATTGTACAAAACATTTATACTATCAGATTTCTCTTGGTACTTTATTATTCCAATGTCGTTCTGGCTGAATAAACTCCAAATCGGAATCTTCAGAAGTATTATCATCATCATCAAAGTATGGTCTGGCAACTTCATTGTCATTCGAAGAGTATTCTTAAAAAGAGTAAAATAATTAAACTTTGTACATATTAACATTTATGTATAAGAAAATTTACATTTGATACATTATATATTTACTTAACATATTCACAATTACCATTTACTGGTCTTCGAAATATCTCAATTTCCTTTTCGTCATCATCGAAGAAACTGTTACCGTCTTTTAGCAGACTAAACGCATATTTTCTGTTTTCTGCCTTTCTGTTTTCTTCCAAATCTTCCGAAGACTGACATTTTGTGTAGAAACATACACAACATAATAAAATAACAAAAACTATCGTACCTGCAATCAGATTGTATAATTGTTATATTTCACATCTATTTATCACAGAATGATATTTTCTTTAGTTTAATTGTTGGAACTTGACTACCTATTTTTCCCTCTGACATATAATACATATTGTTAGACTAAACTTTACCTGTCACCATAATAAACACCAATCTAGGCATTCCCATGACATTATCGTCACGAATAAGTTTGAACATTAGTCTAACGTTGGTTGCGTCAGACGAAGACGTGGAAATAAGTTTAGTCACGTTGTGATAACCAAGCGCAGTGGCCGTAATATTGTGACTTCCAGGTTGTAATAAAATCGAATAAAAGCCTAATTTGCTGCTTTTAATCAAGTGTGGCGACTTGTCGTAAGATAAAATAGCATCTTCGATTGGTTCATTGTCTTCATTGGTGATGTATCCTTTTATGCTTTTGCTTACTACTTGCATGCAAGCTAGTAAACTGGCTTTATTTTCTTGCCACACGACACTTGAATGATCGGCAGTACAGCAGGTAACATATACATCTATCATTAAAGTACTTGTATTAAAATAGATATAATCTATTAAAGGATAATTTCTTTTCCCGCCGATTCCTACACCTGCGCGTATCACGCTATTGTCGTCGATATTTAAGTTATATTCACATTTTGAACTCGCGAACTTATTTGTTCTCGCTTCAGCATATACTGATGCCAAATGTTGTAGCAACTCATCATCGGCGCTTTTATACTTCCGCTCGCGTGTCTCTCCGTAGTCGCGACCAAATGGAATTTCGATATGTCGCGATCCAGTATTCAGATTGACGGCTAACACAGCATCAACGTTTTTGAACCACTTTGCAATCATCATTGCTTCATTAGTAAGCTCATTTCGAATCGGAAACTGCAAACCTTCCAATTGCAACGAACAACTGATACTCTTGTTAGACTCGAGCGAAAAAGTTGGAACTACATATATAGACAAATTATCTATGTAATGCGCAATTACAGCATCCTGTTTATAATTGTTCAATAGATATGAAGCAAACTGTAAGAGTATTCCAGACGTCACTGGTTCTGCACGTAGCACACCGGCCGAGAATATAACCGAGGATCGTCCTACTTCTCTTTTCTGGAATTTATTCTTTGAACTAATTTCCAAACACATTATTTTGTTACCTTTTGTTGTTTTGCCGATAATGTGCAATGTCGTTTGTTGTGGATATTTTGCATTTAAATCGCTCAAGACTCTATTTACAAAACTCTTTTCAGGTTCCTCGCGATTGCCGAACTGCATTACATTCGTTTCTATTAACTTAACTTCGATATCCGTTATCCTCTGTTGTTGCACAGAAATTTTCAACACTTGTGTAGTGTAGTCTTTGCAAGAGACTGTTAATGTATATTCACCGGGCACCAATATTATTTTGAAGTAAGCCATATTGTTCGATACGCTATAGTTTTTTCTTCCAATTTCAACGATAGCTTCGCGAAGTGGAGTACCGTGTTTATCCGTCACCGTTGCACGAATTCCACTTGCAAGAGTGTGCACTAGTTCCATAAGCGATTGCAAATTTTCTTGCCAAATATTAGGAATTAAGTCCGCGGCTGGATATTTGCAGCAAGACAGGCTTATACTTATCTGTATAAATTAATATATATTTTTTAAATTATAAATATATACATATTTTTATAAATAAATATATATTTTTTAAAGAAACAAATATATATACACAAAATAAATAGAAAATATTTTTGCTTACCACTGATGTATCGTATTCACGGTGTATAAAGGTTGTCAAACGTTGTAAACTATCATTTGAATAGTTGCATGTTTTTTTATGCCTTAGATGTTCGTAATTTTTAGCAAGTGTTTTAAATATGTCGAGATCATCATTTGAATAACTAAAAAAGTTAATAAAATACGTTTGTTCTCAGAGATTATGCTTGTGTAATCGTGTATACATATATACACACACACACATTCTACATTACCTAATACGTGAAGCTCCGCCTCCTAATATTATCACGGCATCGTAAGTTTCAGTCCTTAACATTCTCTTAAATATATTTATAATTACGTCTGCTTGTTTCTTATTATTTTCCGATAACAGTGTTTCTCCTATTTCGTCTTTAACTATAGGATTGCAATTTGTATTGTCTGCTATGTTATCGAATTTTGGATCGACACTAGGAATAAAATGTAACATAGCGTTGTCTAACAATTTTTTAATAGGCGGATCTCCAAATTGATTTCCCATGAGGATGTGCGTTGCTAAACGTAATAGAATTTCTCTACCTACTGGTTGGGATGCAAACAATCCTCCGACCAATGCAATGCGGAATTTATTCTCATCAGGTGATCCCATCTAAAAAATGAAAGACAAAATCTTACATAACTGAGACATAGAGAAGAAAAGAAAGAGAAACTTACGTTATTCGTAATTTTCAGTGAATCAATAGTCATACTCAACGAGTCACTAGCTATAAATTCTGCAACATTAGGTTGATGATTTTCCAACTGACTGAATCTAGCACTCAAATCGGAATTTTTCAAATAACCTTTTTGCAAATTTACCCTCAATCCAAAATCATATGCAGATGACCTATTGATAAACATATATTTCTTCTTGTAAACACATATTTTATACATTTATACAAATGATAAAAAATAAATAAATGATCAATCTATAACACTTTATTCTATTTTGCTTAAAATATATCTTTGTGTGAGAAAAGTATTAGAGAAAGTACAAGAGAATTTATTTCATATTACACAGGTACTCTGATAGGAAAACATTTATAAAATTATGTGACAAAATCTTGCATTAAAATTGTAATTTGCAATTATATAGATATATTTTAGGAAATAGATGTAAAAACATTGATCTTTTATAAAATATTTGTAACTGTTTGCAAAATTAATTTCCAAATACTATTTCGGCAAAAGAATAACGATATGGCGAATCATCTTAGCAGTATATTTGCAAAATTAAATTCAAAAAGAAATTGTCCAATAATTGAGAAAAAAATTTCAGCTATGTGATGTTTAAAATATGTAGAAATATAATTGCATATAAAGAAATCAACTTAATTCCTGTATATACTTATGGAAATACATAACGACTTTTTCGCAATTTTTGACAAATATTATTTGCAAAATTTTATTTCGACATAACTGTTGTGTTATGGCGAATTATCTAAGTGCAATCATTGCAGGATCGTCGTTATTCATGATGCCATTTTTGTGCAATATTTTCACAATTTGCCTATTGAGGTAAAAGTATTCTATAGATGTACGTGTTTTTACTGTTAAAACAATCATACCAGTGGTCAGGATCGTCACGCATTAATGTAAAGTCTAGAGTTACTTCTCCTACATCGATATTTTCGCCTAATGGAGGTATATCGATACTCTGCGTAAGCGTTTCGTAACCCACTGCGCTAACAGTTATATTGTATCGTCCTGGCGTCAATAGTCGCCAATAATCACCTCCTTCATTAGTATAAATATCATGTTTTATATTTTCTACTGAGATTTTTGCGTGAGGTATAGGTGTACCAATTGATGAACTTACTATACCATGTATACCTTTGCGGGACTATGAAAAAAA
Organism: Pseudomyrmex gracilis; assembly: GCF_002006095.1. Lineage (NCBI taxonomy): Eukaryota > Metazoa > Arthropoda > Insecta > Hymenoptera > Formicidae > Pseudomyrmex > Pseudomyrmex gracilis. The sequence continues at coordinate 1,349,038 of NW_018020595.1, forward strand.
CAAAAACAGGTAAAAAGAGAGAGAGAGAGAGAGAGAGAGAGAGAGAGAGAGAGAGAGAGAGAGAGAGAAAGAGAGAGAGAGAGAATAATTAACGTGTAAAATTCTCTATACAAAAAATTGTGAATTCTTTTATCAAAAGAAAGACCATACCATTTCAATAAAACGAAGAAGTGGCTCTCGATTTTCTAGCCAGTAATTTGGCAAGTCACTGGCGTTTGGAAATTTTGTGCATCCGATTTCTAAAGTAATCTCGAAATCATTGCTGTTCACATAATTGTAATCCTGCATACCGCCGGACACAGAATACCAAGCAGCCCCGTTCGTTATTCCTTCAGGAAATTTTTCATTAAGAAGTGTTTTCGCGTCATTCACATTGATCGGCGGACACGGTTCTCCAAGATGCATGCGAGGATGAGCATTGGAATACGTCAATGCCAGCATCTTGAAGACGTCATTATCAGGGCTTGGATTTTCAACATTATTCGAAAATGATGATTTTCCCGGTCCGTTGTCATAAGGATAATTCGCGACTAATGCTCCACCGTGAAGATTAGCGGAAAGTACAAATGGAATTTTCGCTATCCAATCCATTACTACTTTGGTTTCGGGCTCTTGATGTCGATTAAACTAAAAGATGCATTTAACATGTAAGAACATACTCTTAATTTTTTTATCGTTATATATATATACGTGAGTATATGTGTGTGTGTATATATATTGTATATATATATACACACATATAAACCACATACATATATATACATGTATAAATAGAAAAAAAAAAAAAAATAGTAAAAATGACTATGTCTGTGATAATTCATAAAATTGAGAAGGACATACACTATTGACTTCGTACTGATCAGGGAAATTTCTATTGAGGTCTATATCATTTGCATTTTCTCTGCCTTTTGTTCCATATATATCGCCTTCTTCAGATATTTCGTATCCATCAGGATTCATACTCGGTAATACGTGGAGTCTAATATTGTCTACTATTTTTGTAACTCTTCTGTCTATACCATAATTCTCGCAAAGATACTTAAGTAACAATAATAACATTTCTCTACCCACTACTTCATTTCCGTGCATATTTCCGACATATTTCATTTCTGGCTTTTCAGGACTGTGTTTGCCGGGGTTTTTCGTGACTTCCATAACGTACAACTTGCGACCTTGTACGGATGTACCTATGGTATAGAGCTTCGTAATATTAGGATAATTCGCATACAGCTCTTTCAAGTATTTTTCCATCGCGACATAGTTGTGATGCTTGAATTCTACAGTATGATAAAACCCATATTTGTCAATAGGTCTTATTGTTTCCTCAACATCAATTACATTTTTTCCTGTATCATACGAATCAACAAGTTAATGAGATCAAGTAAAAAATTCACAAAAGTAATAGTTTTAAAGTATAGCAAGCGTTTCAATGGAAATAATAAATTTAATAAATTTCTTTAGATAAGTAGATAATATAACACATACACACACACAAAACATAATAATATTATTGTTAAGAATAAAAAATAAATGTTATATCACACAGAACAAACAAGGTATAGAGAAATGAATATAATATATATATATATATATATATACGCGTGTAAATTAAATATTTACAAAAATGCTATAAAATCTTTGAGAATATTTGAGAGAAGAAAAGGATAAATATGTAAATATATTAAAAAAGTTACACACTGTTCCAGAGGGCAGAAGAACCCTTTTTTTTTTATTTCTCGCTTTGAAAAATACATGCTTGTAAAGAAAATGTTCAACATATCGTTTATATTTTCTTATACAGAGATCAATTCATTAATACAAAGCTATTTTTTTAGAAATATATTATTTTTTCGCAAAAAACTAATACAATAAATCAAATATTGGCAGTACTATCTTTTGTGCTTTTGCATATTATTTGCAAAAAAATACAGTACCAACTTATTTATTTTACGCTTGTGGTTGTTCTATAAGAAATAAAATAAAAATGTTTTATATACGGTCATATATCCAGATCATACTACTTGTAATTATCCTTCGCATAACTTCACATTCGTTAAACTTTTCTAATTCTTCTTAATTCGTTTGATTAAAATTAAAAATATATAGAGATAACTATGAGAAAAAGATAAACGCTTAAACTATCTAAAACAAACTTTTCTTATGTACGTATAATGATAAAATAATATATATATTTTTATATATGTTAGAGCAATATATATTGATACATTTATTCTATTCCACATATTTGTTCTTCTCATTATAGTAAGCTCTTTCTTTATTTGAATTAATTTACTAATATAATAACACTACAACAGATAAATATATAATATATAAATTATTTATTAATAGTTGTTAAACAAAAAAACTAGTATAAACATATAAACAATTAATTAATAAGTTAAAAGTAAATAATCTATCTAGTTTTTGTAAGTACGTATATGTAAAAAGAATATAAAACTCGCAAAATATAATTAAGTGACAACAAAAATTTGTATAATGTGACTTTCAATCAAATTCAATATATAATATAAATAATCCCTATAGTTGTATAGACAACTGTAATTTTTGTAAAAAAAAGATATGTTTAGTTACGCAGTGTTTTTGTAGATAGTAGTACTGTACATACTACAACTTTCCTAAATATGAAAAGAGACAGAGTATTTTTTTGTAATAAAACCGCGTTTTTTTGTCTATGTGTTGTCTATATAAATAGGAATGTGTTTGCAATATATATCTTTAAAAAAATATACATGATAAAAATAAGCAATTAATATTAAAAACATGAGAGAAAACACATAAAGTAAAGAAAATCATAACATGTATATTTCTTGTAAGAAAAAAAACCAAAATATTAACCTATTTTTGTGGAAAAATAGGTTCTTTAAGTGCGGTCTTATTTCTTTTCTTTCCGGTATATTTTGTGCAAAATTAATTATTTCTCCATACCTTGTATGTACATATGCATACGGATCTAATGATTTGTTCATTTAAATTTTAAAAATAAAAAAATATATGTAAATAAAAAGTAAAAAAACTTTACGATCAAATTAAACAAAAAGATTTCATTGTACTCTAATTTTCCAAATGTCAGATAGACCAAATAAAAATAATGAAATAGTAGACAACAAAATATTAAATAAGTAATAATAATCAAGTAACAACAACATATGTAATATTTAATATAAAACAATATGTAGAAACAAAAATTTTCTAATAAGATAGTCATGAATAAAATGTCAAAACATATTTAAATGAATGAAAAAAGAATCAGTTAAGTAAAGAGTTTGCGACATTAAAAAAAAATAGTTGTTAAACACCAGACATGATAACCAGTCGCGATATAATTAAGATACAGTGTATTACATAAGTTAAATAATTGAAATATGCTACATATATAGATGATATTAATAGTCTTGATTATCATAATCCATCACCGTCTTATAGAATGCAGAAACTCTTTTAAATAATGGTAATGCTTGTGCGTAATCTATATCACTTTTACCTTGCTTATAAAGTTCTTCTTTAGAATTTAAGGTAAAATTAAGAATTGTTGGTCTTCCTTCTAATACAGTTACATTTAGGGGTTTACTAGGCTCATATCTGAACAGAAAAAAAAGATATAACAGAAATTAATACATCTAATAAGAAGTATTCTTTAGTTGATAATAAGTTCAACACATTAATTGTACAGAATCGAGAAAATTACACACATACCCCCAAGCAATAGAATAAACTGAATAATTCCCTGGAAGCAATAAACGCCAATATTCACCGTCGGATGTAGTTGTTACGTTATGATTAATTCCATCCACAACAATGCTTGCTTCTTGAATTGAACTGCCATTTTCATCGCGAACAAAACCTGCGATATTGGAGATAGATGTATTATAGAAATAATTGATCCAAGCCATATAATGAAAAAAAAACTACACGTTTGAATATTACCCTTTATCCCGATATGTGCTTGTTCTAGATATTTAATTAGAGATTCTTTATTCAGCTGCCATTGATATGCTATTGTTGAAGCAGGTGGATACTTGCAACAGCTCAGTTCAAATGTTATTTCAAATGCATTAGAACGAGCATAATTATAATCCTGCATTCCGCCAACTACTTCATACCTATTGCAAAATTAAAACATTTTATTGCACTAATTTTAGAATAATATTATACGCATTCTCAAAAAAAATTTCCTTTGAAACTCTTCTGGCATTTAAAAGGTGCCTTTTATGACAGAAAGAAGTACAGCCAAGCTGTTACATCACATATATATTTGCTTGTAAATTTCACTGATTAAAAAAATAGTCTTACATGCTCTATTTTCTTAAATCTAATAAAGATAAGAGCAAAATTCTTTTTAAATGCTTAAATTTATGTGTATGTATGTACAAAATCATATAGAAAAATTGATGATGTTTACCAATATGCTCCATTTGTGACACCACCTGGAAATATTTCTGGTGGACAAGCATCACCTTTATGCATTTCTGGATGATTATCTGCATAAACATGAGCAAGATACTTAAACAAAGTATCATCTGGGCTCTTGCTCTCTATACAGCATGTTCTGGGAATACTAAAACAAACATAAAATATTACTAAACTTCTTGTTAAACTAACAGAAAATTTATATATATATATATAAAGTTTTACATTGCACCATAATATATATGGTGCAATGTAAAAATTTTTAAATATAATAATAGAATTGTACATTTTCATACAATTATTCATGCTTACCCAGAATCATATGGATAACTAGCAACTACAGCACCACCATGAAGATTTCCAGAAAGTACAAATGGTTCATTAGAAATCCAAGTCATCATAGCAATTGTTTCATTCTGACGACCTCTAAGTATGGAGTTGCCTTTTCTAAATGATTTTCGATTGATTTTCCTGTCAAACTGATCAGGAAAGTCACGATTTAAGTCAACATGATTGGCATTTTCCCTACCAGAAAAATCGTCTTTGGATTCGCATTTTCCTTCCTTAAAATATACATGTTATTCACCATATATCATCTCTTGATCACCAGTCGAAATATAAATGTGACTACTTTACCAGTGAATTTTCAAAACCGTCTGGATTCATAGATGGCATCAAATAGATATCAGTTTCATTTACCAATCGGGCAATTCGATTATCTTTGTCATACTGGTCTAAAAGATATTGGCCAAAGATGATAAGCAGTTCTCTGCCCACTGCTTCGTCGCCATGCATGTTGGCGACATACTTAACCATAGGCTCGAGACGATTACGTCGACTAACATTCTCCGAAATTTGCAAAACTAGGAGATCCCTACCCTCCACTGATTTACCTATAGAGAACACTCGAGCCAAATGTGGATATTTTTGCTCCAATGAACGGAGCAATTGTTGGAGATCTTCGTAATGCGTGTAAGAATTAGTAACATAATCACCGTCTTGAGACAACTGTGATTGATCGTTGGCCGATTGGCTCAACTTGTAACCGTTTCCAAACACAATTAAAATGCAAACGAGCACAAAAGTGACGTAAATATGTTTCTTTCCCATTTGTCAAATCTTGTTTTTTATTGCGCAGATATAATACGCTACCTACCGCAATTCGTTCACTTTTTCAACTGACCTCACAAATTACCACGAAACGAACTGCCACGACCTGTCAAAGCTCATATGATCATGAAATGTCTTAAGCCGGAAACATACGAAAAAACTTAAGGGCCTTCTACAATAAGATATTAGTAATAAATTAGAAGTCAGAAGCAAGAAATTGACCAATCACAGTCAATTCACAGAAGAATAATCGATTGTGATTGGTCAATTTCTTGCTTCTGAATTCTGATTTATTACTAATATCTCATTGTAGAAAACCCTTTAGACAACAGAGGCGCTATTCTCTATTACAGCATGGAAATATCAGCTGTTTCTCTCTTTATTAATGGTTTTTTAAGCCCCTTGCACAATGGAAGGAATAGCGATAGCGATAGAAATAACACAGTTTTAGACACAGAATTCCAACTCGTCGGGAATTTTATCGCTATTGCTTATTCTGATTTTCTGATCTGCATTGATGCATGTGTATTTTTGTATGTTAGATTCCGCTGTTCCTACCGTTATTTATAAATATAAACTCTTTACAACTGGTATTATTTCTATCGCTATTCCGTCCATTGTGCAAGGGGCTTTAGCTTGTGTTCTAAAATTCATTGCCGGTACTGAAAATGGGTGCGTTCAGACAACTCAACAGTTGCACAACGGTTGAGAGATAATCACTTATGATTGGATCATACTTTTGGAACTGCATCAGGTTTTGAAGAATAGTCCTATCATAAGTGATGATCTTTCAACCGTTGAGTTTTCTGAACCCTTTAAAGGGTCGTCTACAATGGAGAGTTTTAGACTGTAACAGTAAGAAATTGACAAATCACAATCGATTATTCTTCTGTACTTTGTCTGTGATTGGTCAATTTCTTACTATTACGGCCTACAACTCTCCATTGTAGACGGCTCTTTAAGTACTAATATCTTATTGTAGAAGGCCCTTAACATGGTCAGAGATTATGGCTGCGTTCCGATATTCACTACCAGTACTGAAAATCTATAGCACATGTAACGTGAAGTATAAATTTTTCTACATACTTGCACCTAACTGAACACGATGTAACTGATGTGACGACGAAAGTTTTCTTCTTGCAAATGTTGAATAAAACTGAGTAATTATTGATTTGTTTTGTACAGAAGAAAAGAAATGGCCGGATTAGAAGGTTACGAGAGCGTATATAGGGGTCATCCTGCCAAATCGTGGGACATCGGGACGCCTTATTCGCAAAAATATCACGGTCGAGAGGTTATTCGTCCTTTGGATATACCTGTTATTCATCCTTTAGCAGAAGACAATCCACCGGTCGTTGATGATGGTGAGTTATATCGTTTTTACAACACAGCAAGTAATAACAATTGACGATATTTTGTGAAAATATATATGTCACTTATTATAATATGCAAACGCCATTAGTTCACATGATTCAAACTAGTATCTCTTGTATTTTTAATAAACTTGTATATTTTTTGCAGACATTACTGTAAGCAAATATGTAGGACTAGGTTGTGGGTTAGCAAGCTTAATTACAGGAAATTTGTTGATTCATCCTTTCATAGTATTGAGAAGGCAATGTCAGGTCAATCCAAGTTCAACAAAGTATCATTTAATGCCTGTTACTTTAGTGCCAGTGATAGTACGTTTGCATCAGACTCAAGGTATAAATACATTATGGAAAGGAATTGGTTCAGTGTTACTTGTAAGAGGCATGACATTGGCAATTGAAGATCTACTGTCCAAAATCACACCATGGCCAAAGTAAGGTGATCGTTAAATAATTACTTAATGTGGAATAGTATGTAAAGTTTTTTAAAATTATTCTCTTTTCTATTTTGCTTTATTATTAAACATTTTTAATTTCAGAAAAATCACTTGTGATAGCTCTTTAAAAACATTTGGTCAACATGTTCTTCTCAAATGGTAATTTATATTATATAAAAGAGATGTGTGTGTGTGTGTGTGTGTGTGTGTGTGAAAGAGATATGTACAAACAAGTTTATTACTATATCTTGAATCTTACAGTTTGTCAATAGGTATAGTGACTCCTTTTTATTCAGCATCACTTGTAGAAACTGTGCAATCTGAGATTGCTTCAGAATGTCCTGGAATCTTGGATGTATTTCGGGATGGTGCAATTCGTTTGCTTGATGTATGTAACAAGGGTAGACTCATTCCTATTTATGCCCTTGCACCACCCAGTATAGTTTACGGAGTAACAAAATATCTTTTCACTTTGATTGTGAGAGGTGTTGCTAGTCGAATTATGCACATTAGGCATAAACATTTACAAGAAGCAAGAGTATGTATATCTGCTTTTTAAATATTACATTGAGAGAGAGAGAGAGAGAGAGAAAGAGAAAGAGAGAGAGAGAGGGAGGGAGAAAGAGGAAGAGAGAGTGTGTGTGTACGCGTGCGCGCGCATATATGTCTACACTCGTATCTCTAGATATTTTATTTCATTTTAGGGAGCATATAGTAAAGACTTACTTTCCGAAAATGTCGTACAAGATATAGAAATGCAGTCTGAGTTTGTTTCAATATGTGCCGCAGATATTGTTTTTTATCCTCTTGAAACTGTTATTCATCGGTTACATCTTCAAGGTACACGTACTATTATCGACAATTTAGATTCGGGAAGAAGTGTCATACCATTGTTAACCGGATATAACAGTGCCGTTGATTGCTACCGTACTATAATCTCGACTGAAGGACCACTTGGTTTATATAAAGGATTCGGCGCTCTTATACTACAATTTACAATGCATTTTATGGTATTAAGAGCGACAAAATGGATTTTAACAGAACTAGGTACAATGTTGATGCCGCGACCTAAATCGATAAAACCACAGAAACAACAACTTTACTATAATGAAATATAAATACTTCAGCATTGCAATAAAATATCGAATATACACATAGAAGTAATCATTATATTTGCTCTTGTTAATTCAATAGTTACATGAAATGAAAATTGAATTTATAAAAAAATGATTTTCTACATACAATACTTCACGAATAACAAAAAGATTTTCTAGATAAAAGCATTTTTGTCCGAAAATGTACGTCTCCTATGGAATTCTCAGGAAGATTTTATTCAAGCTTGAAATATCTTTGTTGATTGTAACTGAGCAGCAGTTGATTGTAACATAGCACTTTATAAGTATAAATTATGCAAATATTTGTACATTGATCTAATGAAATTTATAATACTAAAGATTCTTAATTATATGTATTAGAAGTCCAAAAATTTGTTACATTTGCAAGATATAACCAATATTTCTAGATATACAGCAAATTCTTGTATAATATATACTCTCATTGTTTTCAACTAATTAATAAACGTGTGTATTATAAAAAAGTAAATATCATAAATTTTACTAGAATATTAATATATAAATGTTACACTGACTGTTTATAAAATAAAGAAACTAAATCATAAATATGTGTCGTAGCTTTATTCCAAAAATATAGAAGTATTCTACATATATAAGATAAAAGTGTTTGGATTATATATATGTGAAGTGAGATTGAAGATTTAGGAGACAAATTTATTATAAATTTCTTTTCATTCCCTGTTATATTTTATACAGCCTGTTTCGTTATTTCTTTTTCTTGCACAGGGTTTAGTAAATTACAATAGTGAGAAAAAAATTTACATATAGTGAATATATTTTACAAACTGTATAGTTACATAGGGGTCGTACATTATATTCACGTATTTTATCTCTTCTTTTTCGTTAAAATTATTCTATGTACAAATATATTATACAGGATACTTTTTCACCTATTGTATTTCATTGTAAACATAAAAATCTTTAGTTTCTCTATATATATATTTTTCCATCTTCTGTCACAACTATTTTTCTATTAGAAAAAAGTTGCTACTATAATTATTTTCTTTTAGGATTTTATTCAACCACAAGAATTATTTTTTCTAAAAGTTTTTTTAAACAATGCTTAATATACAGTAGTTCCCTTATACAAACAATCCTGACAATGACAATATGAGAAAATTTACTTTTAAAATTGTTGTACATATATTTAAAACATTTTTATTGTAAAATAAAGATAAAATTTTTAAAACAATATTTTTCTCGTTTTTTAATTGATCTCAAGTTTATATAAATCAATCTAACCATACGACTTCGTTTTATTGCGCCTAATATATAACATTTTGGCATTCAGATGTTGCCAGATGTGTTTTATAACATGATTGTGATCGAATATAAGAGTATACATATATTATTATCACTGTGTAATATTTTCTATTATTAGATGTCTCTTTTCATGTTTTGTTTTCAATACTATTGCCAATAAATTGTATGGATGTTGTATGGATGTGGAATGCTACTATGAGTTGTTCTTTTATTTTTCCTGCAATATGAATGAATTAAATAATATAAATCTTTTTATTTATATTTTTCCATTGAGAAAAAAATAAAATTTGTTTCTTTCGTTTTCACATTTAATTATTTCTTATGGGACACTTTTTGAGAAAATATAGTCGTAATGCATAATAAACAAAGCGCTAAATATATAACTATAAATTTGTTTTTATATTTAAGTCAATTGTAATAATTTAAAACATATTAGCATTCATATACTTAAGTTTTGATATTCTATTATTTTGAATATTTCTTTCTGCAGTTTGTATCACACAAGATAATCATTAAAAATTGTATGTACATATATAATTTAATTGTAGAAAATAGTATGCTCAAATGTTATATGAAACTATTCAAATTGAGTAGAAACTTGCTGTAGCAAAGAAATAAACAATGTGAGGAAAAACATCTATACTAGTAGATTACTCAAGGTACATATATATATATATATATATATATACATACACACGTGTTTTTTGTATTAGTTTTTCTATGCGAATGACACATGTACACACACACACGCACGCACGCACCCACCCACACATACACCTCTATACATGCAGGAGACTATATTTTTTTATAATATAATTAAAATAGAGAAATTTTTTGCGAATGTTGTAATTTAACGTTTATCTACATTTAGTGATAAAGAAACGGTTATACCAGAATATTCTTTAATTTTTTGTTAATTATGTACATGTTGCGCTTGTTGAATCTCATCCTCATTGCTGTCATCTCGTTTCACGTACTGCGGTTTTTTGTGGCCCTTTACGCACTGTTCTGTTATATGAACTGATACTATATCGCTTCCTGGTACCTCGAACATAGGTTCCAAGAGTAACGACTCCATTATTGCTCGTAGACCTCGCGCTCCCGTTTTTCTCTCCATCGCCAAACAAGCAATTGCATTCAACGCATCGATGTCAAACGTTAATTCCACCTGTGAAAATTTAATAATTATAAACAATGTATATAGTAAAAACTAAAACAGATTTTCTTGTTATAAGTCATAAAAATAAAGTTACAATATACCTTATCCATTGAAAATAACATCTGGTATTGAGGAATGATGGCATTTTTTGGTTCGGTGAGAATTCTTGCTAACATATCTCTGTCGAGAGTATGAAAAGGTACAAGCACGGGAAATCTACCGACAAATTCAGGAATCATGCCAAAATCGATGAGATCTCTAGCCTCTACCTGTTGCAACAGCATGTCCTTCTCTTTGTTGTCCCTTTCGGTGGAAGGTGACATGTTGGCGACATCGGCCAAAGTTGCCGCTCTTCTGCCCGGATTCTCGGCCGCGGGCGTCGCGCCAAATCCAAGATATTTTTCCGATTTGCGTCGTGCGATCAGCCTGTCCAAGCCGCTGTAAGCACCCGACGCAACGAAAAGAATATTCGTCGTGTCAACTTGTAACATTTCTCCACGCAACTTTCTCGAGCTATTTCTTTCCGGCACATTTACGATCGTTCCTTCTAACATCTTCAGCATTCCTTGCTGCACACCTTCTCCGCCCACATCACGCAACTGATGAATCCCAGGAATGGCGCCTATCTTATCCACCTCGTCCAAAAACACAATACCCATCTGAGCACGATCCACCACATAGTTAGCATCTTGAAGAAGTTTAGCTATGACACTTTCTATATCTTCGCCGACATAACCAGCTTGTGTAAGAGTGGTACAATCACAGATCGCGAATGGGACATCTAGGCATTGAGCTATCGTTTGCGCAAGTAATGTTTTCCCAGAACCCGTAGGACCGAGCAACAGTATATTGCTCTTCTCGAGTTTCAGCTGATGCTGTTTGCTATCTAATATAGCTGAACCAGGGGCCGACTGACCACTTACTGATTTTTGCTCACTTCCCGGATTAATTGTATGTTGAAATCCAACTCCTGGAAATGGATTTCCGATTCCTGATATGTGCAATAAATCTACAAATAACATACAAATATTTAAGTAACATACAAATATTTCTACGAAAATTGCTTGCAGTAGTATTTTTTTTACCAAATATACAAATCGTACAGATAGCGACTACTACTGTACGTGTATATAAGAAGTTTATTTATTATTGTTTGTTATTAAAATATTTTATATAACATTAAGATATATTGCTATTTACGTGGCTTAGGACCTCTGTGAGTGAAGGGATGATTTGTTTCTTGTGTGCCAACTGAATTAATGTTAGTCTGCACTTGCGAGTTTTGTACAGGTAGATTGTTGTAAATTCTTTTATAGTGATTATACACAGCGACGCTCAGTACTTTCTTGGCATATTCTTGACCCACAACATGTCTGTTTAAATACTCAAATATCTGAAAATAATGCTTGATATAATTACTATCTTTTTTGGTCAAAACAGATGCGTTCAATATTAAGTCTTTGCTTTAGTTTTTTTCTTCTCATCTCTATAATCTCTGCACAATTTTAAATAATAAGTTATCACAATGTTAATATATTAATTACCTTTTTTGGTGGTGGAGGTGGCTTTCTATAGAACCCTTGTTTACCATCTTCTGGCCTAAGTGCTTCTTTTAAACTTCTTTTTGAGTCAATTTCAGACAATACAACGAAAAAATGATGACATTTTTCACATTTGACAAATCTTGTAGATGCTGTGATTATTTAAAAAATTATATGCTGGGTTAGAATAATTAATATTAATATTTATAGCAAAATAAAATTAAAAATGATAATACAAATTTAGATGCAATTTTGAGAAAACTTGAGTTACATATATATATGTATATATAATATATATAAAAGCAATTCAATTATATTCAGCACTGTTACACTTACATACAAATGTTTCTACATGTGTACAAGGGTCACCACATTTTGGACAAGTAAGCACGTTCTTCTTTCCGCCACCAGAACCACTACTAGAAGAGGATCCACCAGATGAAACAGCATCTTTAGAAGGTGGTATAGGTTCTGAAGGAGTTTTTGCTAAACTGCTACTAGTTGTAAATGTTCTACTGGCCACAACTCTTGCAATTTTATGTACTGCATAATTACAAATATAATCTTTTATCAGACTTATTTTTTTAAAGAACTTTTGATATAATTATGTACATATGTCTATTTGTGTTGTAAATACTTATTGTTTATAATAAAAAAAACTTACCTTGATTAGTAACATGGTTTGAAGTCACTAAGCGACCTGCGCTAATCAAGCAGCAACGTACAGAACTCATAATTGATAAATTTTGCTAATCAGGAACTGATAAGAAATCAACAGATCTATCTTTGACGTTCTTACTTAGATCTAAAATTAGAAAAATGTTTGTTTGCAAACCATATTGCTGAATCATTTGTATATCTCATCCAATAATCAATGAGATTACACTTGCATTTGCAAAATAGTATCAGGTAATGATATAGCTATTTGTTTATTATGTATTGAAAAATAATGCGAGCCAGATACTATCAAGAAATCACGGTACATTATATACATAAATATGCATATATGTACATACAAAAATACAAACATACATATATGTACATATATGTATAAACATATATAAATATATATATATATATATATATATATATATATATGTACAAGAATTTTTTAAATACTCTTATTGAAGTAGGATCACCTAAGAACTTGGTACGCTTTTGAAGAATGACTGGATATCATGTTGTAAACGCAAAAAATGAAAAAAATATGAGTAATATTCTGAGGAACCAATAGGTTTATATCGATTCGAATAAGTTTGCAGAACGTATGTGAGACAGCTGAGATTCGCGACATTGCGCGATATAGACATTGGCGGTGCAGTGTGCGATCCGCGCAAGGACACACTTGGACGATAAGGCAAACAAAAAAAAAGGTACTGTATCGCTCGCCGGGAGGAATAGATTGCAGAAAAATGTCTTCGCGCACATCACACACATCACGATACAAGACTGTCAAATTCCGTCGAGAGAACAAATGTACGCTCAAATCTTACCTAATTTTAAAATTGTTAAACACAAATGTACGATGACACGTTAAGTGTCGCGATAAATAACGCGACACAGCTCTAAACTTATGTATATAATTCCCACTTTCTTTAACGAAATCAACAAAACGCGCCCTCTCGCGCGCAATCTTGTTGACTCATTGGCCGCGTTCAGCAGAACAATCGCTAAGGCCCGATTTCTTCATACCTCTCGGTAGCTATCCTCTGGATATAGATATACAAAAAAATATACTTTATATCTTTTAGGCCTGGTTTATGCGGGCAAATAAGGCCTTGTTTAGGCCTTGTTTATGCGGGTAATAACTTATGCCAGAACTGGTACAGTTCAACTATAAGATTTCAATGCTTCTGTTTATAAGAAATTGTCGAATGCGTATAAACAGAAATATTAAAATCTTAGGCCCGCATAAACTAGGCCTAAAGGGCCATCTACAATGATTATGATCAGAAAACTCAACGGTTGAGAGATCATCACTTATAATAGGACTATTCTTCAAAACCAGCAAGGGTTCCAAAAGTGTGATCCAATCATAAGTGATTATTTCTTAACCGTTGTGCAACTGTTGAGTTATCTGAACGCACCCAATGCTTCGGTGGAAACTAGACCATTGATGTTATATATATATATATTGGCTGCGTTCCGAGTTACGCATATGCGCGCATTTACTTATAGTACACGTCACGTATAGTATAGATAAATGCGCGCATATACGTAACTCGGAACGCAGCCTATGTATCAATAGTAAGTGCGCACGCGTAAGAAAATGCCACGATTTTGGAACACCGTACTTGCAAACGTCAAGCATATATGGCAGACAATGGCAGACGCCCAAGAGATTGTCGTCGTCGGTATTGTTAATTGACTTGGAAAAGTTTTGCGATTATCCTCTTTACTGTTTTTATTCATTCTGAAAAAGAAGTTATATAATAGCAAGAGATTGTGGAAACTTCGCTCACGGTAAGTGAACAAAATCGACTTTAGACAACGATCGTTATCGCGTGATTAAATGCAAAATATGTGTGGTATAACTCGATTTCTGAAAGAGTCTTCTGCTCTCTCTTTCTTCTCTCGATGAGAAGAAAATAATAAGAATTAAAAAGTTCTAAAATTCAATATATGTGCAATTGAAATTACATTTGAGCGGTGTTTTTCTTATGTTCACTATTGTTGAGACAACTTTACA
Source organism: Pseudomyrmex gracilis (assembly GCF_002006095.1). NCBI lineage: Eukaryota > Metazoa > Arthropoda > Insecta > Hymenoptera > Formicidae > Pseudomyrmex > Pseudomyrmex gracilis. The sequence goes on from NW_018020595.1 coordinate 1,364,168, forward strand.
ACGAGCTTGGTTATCTCTGTGCTCTTTCCGGCTAGCGTTACATTGCGTGAGTCATACATTTCAATTGATGTTTGATGTCATCGACATATATTTTTGTGAATCACACTGTGCCACGTTGGATGATCAATTATTGGAGACTACTGGAGCACACTACTGTGCAAGTTTGTAATTGCCATATTTCATGAAAGTTTTCTATTTCGTTTTTTGTTTTGTTTTAATGTTCAGTTATATTATAAAAATGTACATCCGATATGTTACAAAGATATTCAAATAATTTCAAAATAATTTACCTGAGGAACTTGTAATATTTTCTCATAATACATTTCTATAATTTAAATGGTCTAAATTTAATGGAACAAATTATATTTAAAAAACTTGTGTTTAAAGAAAATTTTTCATTAACCTCTAGTTAACTTAATGAATCAACCATTATTGATTAATTCGGCTAATCGACTAATGTGACAGTCATTTCCAATAGAATAATCAACTGGCTAAATTAAATGTCAGAATTAGTGAAATTAATTGGCCCGTACCACTATCTTACACTGTGTATTTCAGATTGTAAAACAATTTTACACATGCGCAGTAGTAACATACTCAAGTCCAAATTCTCACACGCCTGTCAGTTCTGTACATTTCCTTCTAAATACACCTGAGATGACAATATATTCGTATATGCACAGAAAAAATTTAGAAAACATTACATACATTATATAAGTTAAATAATTTTGTTATATGTATGTTGATATATTTTATACATTGCACATGTAATAAATAATAATTCTACAAAACACTACTAATCATTTAAAGTCAACATCATTTTATTTGAAAAAAGTATACGTTGCGGCTTACTTATCATATTTTTAGCTATATACAGTAAACATAATTTTTACACTAAAGATTTAGCATTTTTGATTTTTGTTTCAACACAAACTAGTAGAGCGAATAAAGTGTAAGAATGTTTTTCTTTCTTTATAATTTTTTTAACGTCTTTAATCCTTACTAGAACTTTTTAGTATCTGCTGTATACGTTTCGTTTATCTTTACTGTTCGCTCATTTTTGCACTCTTTTATTCATATAAAATTGTAAACGCATTACGATATAAGGAAATAGATCATTCTGTCCGCCATTTTGGTAACGTATAAATATAGAAAATTGGGTTTGGTTAGGTCAAAGGCGCTGCAAGGGTGTGGAAAACTAGGGGGTGGGGCTGCAATTCGCAGCACTGGTCGAAACTCGGAACGTCGAACTAGGCGGACGTTATCTTTTATCCTACCGATTTCAACTTCCACTTTCATTATCGTCTCACCATCGTCTTCGTCTGGTTTAATTAATTAAACATTCACAAGTTTAGACTAGTCTAGTTATCGGAGTGTTTTTGCAGTTTTCTTGAAAAAAGCTACACTCGCGGCAAAGAGCATGTATTGCTCTGAATATATTACTCCGTAAAATTTTTGTGCATGTTTATCTCGATATTGTAAAAATAACACACACAAGAGAAGGATTTGTGATATTATGTGTAAAAAAAAAAGATTTCTTTTTAATTATTCATAAATTCTTTTTTGTCAGTGAAACATACTCCAGAAAATATAATCGAGAATTACGGCGGTAAAACTATATATAAAATTAGATCAAAATATGTTCACGTGATGTTGAAGTGGATTTATATCTTTTATTGCATATCTTGATAATTGTGCTTGAGCAACCAATTGATCGATCAATTATCTTGTTTTTTAAATATTCATATTTTAATGATTATCTTGTTTTTCTAAATATTCATATTTTAAACACGATGGTATCGTTTATGTGAAAGAACAGATTAAATCAATAAGTGTGAACGTATTTTGAAAAGAAATAAATAGTATGTATTTTTTTCATATAGATGATATATTATGATTGATTCTCAAATATTTTTTTCGGCTATTTGTGTCTTTTGATTTATTTAATCACGAGAATTGATTTTGTAAGAAGAAAAAGTGAAAAAAAAATTGCAACAACTTTGTTAGATGCGACTTATATACGAGTGCAATATCACAAATTTTAACAAATATTAATATATAAAGATTCAATCTCTATACATATAAACACGCGCGCATATATATATATATATATATATATATGTTGTGTGTGTGTGTGTTTAAGTTTATGTGAAAGAGTTTGTATAAAACAAAAAGAAATATGAAAAATGATATGGTCAAATTTCGCTTAACAAAATTATCGGTCAGATTAAGTAAAGAAAACAGAATACAAACATATTATTTGACAACGCAATTTGGTAACTTTTTTGTCAGGATAATTGCAACAAATTTAAACGAGTATTTTTCCTCGAAAGAAAAAAACAAAAAAGACTTGGATAGTTGCAAAGTTTGTGTCGAATATAAGAGTAAAACTCTTTTCTTTTTCTCCGATAGAAATTGAATGTTAGATTAAAGCAAATGATACATATATGAAGAGAAAAATGTTCAAGTGTTGCATGTGTAGTGATAAGTCGAAGAGAACAAACACCGAAAAGTCGGAAGATTCACCAGTTAAGTCGCCCAGACTAACGGTAATTTCCGCAAAAACGGATGAAGAAATTAAATCTTTTACGGATAAGGTAAACGGTAATGTGCAGCAAAGTAAAAATTCACCCGCCTTGGATTCTATGGATATACCTCGCTCCAATTCCTTAACGAAGAATTGTTGCGACTCTGGACAAAATAAAAATAGCGAGTGTACCGAAGAGAAACTGCCTTTGAACACGATGAAGGAGACATCCAAAAACGGTAGTCCAGTCGCCGGTAATAACAGCAACGTTGATGACAGTCTTATGGAAAATGTTAATTCTGGTGCAATTGCCAAACCGAATTTTAACAAAGCATTGGGATACATAGATAGAACGGTAGATGATGGACCGGATGATGAGGGAGACGACTCTGTTTTCGAAGCATGTTTGAATGACAATGAGACAATTAAGAAAGCACCTGCAGGTACATACAATACAATTTTTAGGATGCAAGTGGTGATATATACTTTGCGTCTTTAAGTTGTACAGTTTTGAAAAACTTCTCCCACAAGAAGTAAATATCCCGATTAAATCTCTTCTCGTGGAAATTACGTCACGATTTTTTGTTTTAACGCCATCCAAGAGGAAACGTCAATTTGAAATATCAGTATACATTATGTTCGCCAGTGATTCAATAATTTGCTCGTATCATTTGTTAATTTAGAAGACGGAATATGAATCGGGGGAGAAGGTCCGAATTTAAAGAATTAAGAGACAAATTCTTCTCTTGATGAATAAAAGCCCGACATATTGTATGTCGTTCTCCACAGTTGCTTCTGTTCCACGGTGGCTATCGGAAGAAGACGATAGTGAGTACGCTTCGGAAGGATGCAGCGGCATGAAAGAACCGCCGGCGACTCCCGTTGCACGCGACGAGCTAGCTTTAAGACGTCACAGATTTTTCTCCGATTTGTTACAAGCTGCGCAAAATTCGACGGAGCACAGAGTGAGATTTGATCCTCTAGGACCGATGGTGCACACTGGTTAGGACTCGTCTGCATTTCCAATCTCTTCTATTCTTTGCACTTATTCAGAAATCTTTGCATTAAGATTAGAGCTACTGACCATTTGTTATACAATACGTACAAAACGAAAGTGCGTTGTTTGATATGCATTTATTATCAAAGTGACAAGTATTAATTGTTTCAATTTTTCCCGCGAAAGAGAAGAGAGGAAATAATATATCGATAAAATATGTTAAGTTAAAATAAAAAACATTACATATATGTTATATGAAATACGCACTAAGATACTATCACGATACCACTTGCAGTTTCTGTAATATCAAATATCATTAGATGTGTGCCTTCTAAACACGTATTACACATTTGACATTTATTGTTATTACGTCTGTTATTGCGTAGTACGCGACACAAGTAGAAAATAAAGACTTGAATTTTCGTTTCGAAGTTCACGTAGAATTTGCTTTGCGTCATTTGAGCTCTTATATATGTATAAAATTACATAAAAATTGATAAAATATTAAATAGTGAAAATTCCTCAGATAAAATGAACTTTCCTTTTTAATAAAATAGTCGTAGAATTTGGTAATAATCATGTGTTGTATCATATGTTGCTTGTTGTGTATGTATATATATATATATATATATATATCAAGCGTTACTTCTCTCTAGTACAATATATAAATATTACGATTATGTTACATTATATGATTCATCTCATACGAGAATGTATCTATGTGCGTATAAATATACTTGTGCACGATGCTAGCAGATTCTCTAATAATAGTTTAGAGGATTCTCGCGTTGAACATTTGAGGTGTCTTCCAGTTTCCTTCTACTTTTCGAAAAACCTAGTGTATACGCGCGACGTTGCTCGTACAATATATTTGCAATAGTTTTCAATATTTAGACAAAATAAGTTAAAAATTATTCTTTTTTTTTTTTTTTATTTGTTTTACTGTAAATATTTCTAAACGAATTTTGTAATTTAGTGTTTCAAACTGAAATACTTTCAGATAATTTTGATATTTTTTTAGAAGCGACGTTTTCTTTCACATTAGTTATTAATTTTATGTATAGTTGTTAAACTCTCGAGAAATAAAGGAGTTTTTCACTTGTTGAACTCTACATTTTTATATAAACTAAATTTGCAGGTTGCGAAAATAGCGATAGAGAGGAGCATTTAGAGGAATTAGTGAATCGACTGGAAAACGTGACAAGACAACTTGAAAAAGTATCAACACGTTGCATAGTTCAAACTCAGAACATCGCTGTACAAACGAGCACTCCTTCTCCGAAGAGAGAATCGACAACAACAAGTGATTCATCAAGACAAGATTCTCCACTATCATCCATTCAGTTTTTGAAACAACAGACAATCCCAAATCAGGCTGCAACCATGTCTATAAGTGGATACAAAGACCTTTTGGATGGTCCAGTTAAACAATACTTAGAACTAAGTCAAAAGATTGGCAGTGATGTAGCTGTTCACAGCAAATTGGTAGAAAAAGCTTTCCAGTTAGTAGCACTTTCATGTTGAAATTATTGAAAAATATATATGTATATAGTACATATATTTTAATAACTTATTAAATATATTCTAATTTATTTATTTTTATGATGCGGCTTGAAAAATGATTAAAACACACGCATATCCGTGTATATAAAAAAACAAGCTATTAAAAATTGCGTAAAAAATGTTTATATTAATTTCAGGTTTCAGTTTCAATTTATACAAACAGCGGCGAATCGGCCGGCACCAACAAATCAATCTGAGCAATTAACTTTGCTCGCACCTCTGTCTACACAGATTCAACAGATTCAAGAATTTCGTGAAAAAAATCGTGGGTCATTATTTTTTAATCATTTGTCAGCAATTAGCGAAAGCATCCCGGCTCTAGGATGGGTCGCAGTCTCTCCTACGCCAGCACCGTATGTAAAAGAAATGAACGATGCTGGTCAATTTTACACTAATCGTGTATTGAAAGATTGGAAGGAAAAGTAAGAACTTTTACTTACTTTGACTAAATTAATAGTCTTTAAAATATATGTTTTAAATAAATAATATTTAAAATAATATTTATTGAAGACATAGACGATATTATTTGTTATTAATATAAATACTTATTTTCAACAAGTTAATATTAGGTTGATATTATAAATTAATGTGATTGATACAAGTTTATATTATAGATTGATACTGATAAAAGTTACAGCTACATCTCTTATAATTAAGGGAAATTTTGCAAAATTCTTTTTATTCGTAGAGATAAAATACATATAGACTGGTGTAAAGCATGGATGCAAACTTTAACTGACTTACAACAATACGTTCGCCAACATCATACAACAGGTTTAGTATGGGGAAAGCTTGGTTCTATACCTAATGTACCTAACGTACCACCCCCTCCACCTCCTTCAATGCCGATCGGAGATATTGCACCGATGGTGAATGACGAGAGAAGTGCTCTGTTTGCACAGATTAATCAAGGAGAAAATATCACGAAAAGTGAATATTTGTTATGATTTTTATTTTCTATCTTTTTTCTCTTTTATATGTGTGCGAACATACGTAGCGTACGTGTGCATTTCGCTTTTGTAATTTCATTAATTTAATAGTATTTTTACATTACAATGTAAACATTACATACGTCTAATATTTTTATCATAGATTTAAAAAAAGTCACTTCGGAAATGCAAACGCATAAAAATCCAGCTCTGAGAGCTGGACCAGCACCGTTTAAAGCACCAGTTACTAATGTAGCATCAGTAAAAAATGTACCGCCAGCAAACGCGCCTATCGACAAACCGCCAGTATTTACTAGAGACGGCAAAAAATGGCTCGTGGTAAATAATTGTACACGTAAAGTTGTACAAAAAAATATCTAGAGTTTTGTGTTTGTTGAATTTTTTATTCTGTTATAAAATAATTTAAAATGTCTAAAAAATTTGAAATGTCTTACAGGAATATCACAAAGGCGAGAACTTGATAATTGATAACGTGGAAATGAATAATGTAGTTTATATATTCCGATGTCAAGATAGTACACTCACTGTCAAAGGCAAGGTGAACTCTATTGTCATGGATTCTTGCCGTAAATCATCCGTTGTATTTGATTCTCTTGTATCCAGCATTGAATTCGTTAACTGTCAAAGCGTACAAATGCAGGTATGGAAACATTTTAGATCTTTAGTGTACTGTTGTGTATAATATAGTTTTTTCAAACAAGATAATTGGAAAAATGGCATCGGAAAACAAATATGTATATATTTGTCATACGTGTATATGTTTAAAAAATGGATAATGTTTAAAAAGTGGCAAGTGTCGAGAAAAATATTTTTCTTTTTTATATATTAAAAACTTTTTTTTCTTTTTTATATAGTAAAATAGAGTATTCTTCTTCTTGTTCTTCACTTTAGAACATAACATTGCAAATAACAATATACAGATTAAACCAACAATTTGTCTATTCAGAAAACACATTCTTTCTTATAAAAGAAACTGATAAAAATACACACATAAAAGATAGACTATACAAGTTTATTCAGTATGTAAATTGGAAATTGATGTACATGTATCTGCAATGGAAGGTTTCGCAGTTACTTCTTTTTCTTCTATGTTTTTTTTAGACCATAATCCGTTCTGATATGTTAAGTTTCTTTCCTGCAGCTTGTTATTTTCTATAATAGAAATAACAATTACTTCTTTTGGAGCAGTATTTTGTACATGTTTCGTTATTCGCGTGTCGAATCCACTGTTACATACATATTTCTTATTTGAATGTTCTCTGTTGGTTGTCCGAAATTGCGCATTTCGATCATTAAGTAGAATTTCCGAAGCTTCCTTTAACGATGCGTCAGTATTTCTATGTTTTTCCGATTGTTTGACAAAATTTTCCTTATCTACATTTAATTCAGTTAAATTTAAGACAGACTTTTCTGCGCACAAATATTTATTTATGTCACCTTTCGTATAGAGTTTTTCCTTCCATAACATTGGACTTACGGTAGGATTTTGCGTTTGATGTTTTATTCGGCGAGCTGAGACTTCTGAATGATTTTTTGATATGAAAGATTTGGTAAAAGTTCTTTGCGGCAATATAATAGATCGAGTTATAAGTTGCAATTTATTTTCTATACGTTTAATTTTACTATTTTGCAACTTTGCACAAGACTGACGTAACAGTTTACGGATGTGTTCCAAAATATCATTGCGCGTCGAAAATGAATGCGATTTTTTGAGAGAAAAATTTAAATCTTTACTTTTATTTGTTAGTAAAGACATGTCGCTTTTGGCTTTAAGCTGCAGATAATTATTGTTTGCAGATATTTTATTTTGATTTAGATTATTTAATAAACTATCTGCATTGATTAGAAGTCTTTTTATGTCTAACAACAAACACAATGGAGATGCAGCGGAATTTAAAGTAACATTTTTTTCTTTTAACATCTTTTTTTCTGATTTATCAAAAATGAGAACTTCTGCTTCTTCTTTGTTCGACTTTACTATATGTTTTGTATTTGACATAGGTTTACTAGATGCTATATTGTTGTTGATAATGTATGATGGATTATTACAAGAAATTAAATTGGATCTGTCATTCGTTTGAGTAGTTTTAACAATGTCTTCACTTTTGATGATTTGTGCGTGCCTTTGAAAATCCATGTCAGTTATTACTTGTTTATGCGTTTTATTGTTTTTTTTTGACGTAACGTATTCTTTTTCGTGTTTAGGTTTTAAATCACTTTTGCATAAATATTTTAAAATTATCGGCAGTGGAAGGTCCATTTCTTTTTGTCTTATTTCTGCTGTTTCTAGCCATTGCGTATTCTTTTTGAACGTATTCTCAAATGAAGTAGTAAACCTAAACACTTTTGGATTTCTTTTTAAGCACACATCAGTACAGGACTTGAAAGTATCATCGTTGATGAAAAGTTCGGGTTTACAACAAGTGTTTATCAAAAGATATGACGAATTATTCGGAGAACTAACAACTGGATTGGTCAATTGATTGGGCAAACGTGTGCGACTCGCTTCGTTTGAACAATGAAAAATGTTTTTTTTACTTCGATACCGAAGCTCTTTGCATGCTGCGGATATCGTTTTATTTTGGCTCTGTAGAAAATTATCTATATACTCTCGGATATTCTTCACGTGTGTTAAAATAAGATCCTGTAATCTTGGCACTGACGATAAGTGTTCTTTTGTCAGATTGTTGACATCATTCACGTTTTTTTCCGAGGTTTCGCGCGACTTTATATGATTCTGAGTATTTTTCAAGATTGTTCCTGTTTGCAACAATGTTTCACTTTTATTGATATTGTCATGGCTCTTTACACCAACTGGTATTCTTGCCGTAATAATGTTTTTGTACATTAATGGCTTTGATGATGATGATGATGTTGATGAAACTTGGCTCTCAGTTGTATCGTTATTATGAATTGCCACATCAGTAATGCTGAAATATTCAGAAGGTGTTTCGGAAATACAATTTCGATTTCCGTCGTTTGCTATAAAAAAATTGCTTGCAGTTTGCGTATTGTGTTTCAATGAAAAGTTTTCTATGAAATCTCGATTCTTGATGTTTGACCGAATCTGTGTTAACAAAGCTTTTTTAAACTGCAAAGCCTCTTGCAGCAACAATGCTGTCGATTTCTCTTTTTTGTCATTACTGTCTGATACTTCACTCAAATCACCACTTTGTGATGTTACGTTTTTATCAAAAACATCTTCAAAGTTTGCAATATCATATTCTTTCATCAAAGATGTTTCAGGTTTAGTTTGTGCATTCTTATCTTCGAATGATTTGACCGATAAGTTACAGCATATTCGGTCTGGTTCAAACATCTTTTTTTTGAAATTATTAGATTGTGCGTTTAAACATATTTTTGTTGCATTTTTGTCGACTTTGAAAGCTATGTTTGAATTGTTGCTGCAACTCCAATTTGAAATGTTTTGTGCGCATGTAAGTGTTTCACCGCTCTTTTGCTTATTCTCACAATCTTTTTGTAATATCGCATTGGACGAAAATGAATATCTTCTGTGCGGTTTCGTTGTTACAAGCGCTGAAAAATCATTCTCAACTGGTCTTTGTAGAAGTTTTATAGATGCGTTTGATGAATTTCCGATCGAAGAAGATGAACTTTCTCGTGAACAACCTAACTCAAAATATTCACAACTATTCGTCATCTTCGAGGATCGCGTTCCTTGCAAGACTTTAGAACTAACATTACAATCAAGTTTGCTTCTATCTTTTTTGATTTCAGACTTGATAAAAGTAAACGTATTAGGTTTATCGACTTGATTTGTTGATTCTAATTTTTCTGAGGATTGATTCATATCTTGATAAATTTGCAATATGTTGTGTAAACTGCGTAATTTCTTTTTAACTTCGTATAACATTTGTCGAGAAGATTGCACATTGTGTGTTGTCGGAAGGGTAGAAATGAAGTTTGTGAAAAACGTGCTGGTGTCATTTACATCAGTGGAAACATTTTCATTACTTTGAAAATATTCTTCGGCATCCTTTGTTGATTTGTTTTCTTTGAGTTTTTTCTTCTTCATTAGTAGTAGTTCTTTTTTGTTTACTGTTGTTTGTTTGTCACAAAGTACTTTCTTTTTTACCTTTCTTGATAAACTTAAAGCTCTTGTTCCCTCACTGTGATATGTAATTATAATGTTACAACATAAATACATAAAATTATGTAATGTAGAGGAACTAATAATGAAATGTTTAGAGTAGTTTAGCAGCAATTTGTGTCTAACAAAACTAATTTAATCTTGATTTTTGAATTCTAAAAAGCTCTGATAATTTAGCGCTTTTAAAACTTTATATATCGAATGTGTGTGATATTGCAGTTGAAAAACAGGAGCTTTAAAGAGATTGTACTAAGAGTTTGTTAAACTATTGATTTTTACTTCTTTCTTTCTTGATTTTATATACCTTAGCAACATATGTTTCATCCAGGTTTTTCGATCACACGGACTCGATAAGGTCATTTTAATTTTTTTTAATGTTTTCGAATTTAAATTATAAATTTCGTGCGGTAGTGGCAAAGTTCCGTATTGCATTTTATATGTTAAGACATTGACTCTCAATTCTAGATCCTGAAGTGTATATATCATGTTACTTAATATTTGATTGTCAAGCACAATATGTTTTGAGTACGTAATCTTACGATACTTTATGTGGATAAGTATCAGGGAAGTAACGGCTATCAGGACCTTTAAAAATATCAGAAATTAATTTATACATTATATTTATTATATTCTTATTTTAAATTTTATTATATATAATTAGTGAAACGTAAGAAAGAAAAAAATGTAGAAAGAAAGAATTTACTAAGAAAGAAAAAATATATGCGGAATATATAAATATTTTGTACCCATATCAAGCCTTCTTTTGCTATATAATCAACAACGTCAGATACTATCTCGGACCAAAAGTAATTTGCCACCGCTTTTACACAGTACCTCCAATTTGTGTCGTAACATATTGCTACAGCTTCAAAATTTCCACCTGCAAAATTTCTTTAATTAAAATTCTTTTGGAAATACATAAAAAGCGAAAAACGTGCGCGCGCGCACACATACACACACATACACACACACAAATGTTTACAAAGAAGTTGTTTGGAAGCATTCAAAATACGAAATAATAATATTAGAAAAAGCTGTTAAGAGTTAAATACTATTATTTATGCGTTATAGAAAACTAAATTTTACATAATATATGTGTATTTTTTAGCTTTAACTTAGAGAATTTCAAATATATGGTGTATAAGTTTTAAGATATGTATATACATCCTACACATATTTTGTATAATTTTATATAATTTATATATCTATCCACGACAAAAAGTTTTTCATATATGTAGACAAATTTTATATCTAGTTATATATAATTATTTATAATCAGATATCGAATTTTTATCTATCTAACGCAAGATCTATTTTTCCTGAATATATTTTAGGAAATATTAGGTTGTTTTATTTATTTATTTTTTTGAAACGTACATAGTAGTCTAAAAATAAAGTGACTTTACCAACTTTCCACGGCATTCTTATACACACAAACAAAACGTTTGGATAATAATTCCAGATAAAACTGTGTATAAAATAAACATCACAAAGAGAACTACGCAATATTTTCCCACTACCGATACATGTTCAACACTATTTACAAATTCGGGAAGTCATATGCTAGCAATTGTTATCGAAACGCATTCTGAATAATTGCTAATTTCTGTATAATATATACATGTGTAACATACACATTATAACAATTGTTGGTCCAAAACGTTATGTCAATAATGAATATTGATAGTGCAAGTCAATAATAATAAAGATAGTGCAAGTAAAAAAATAATGGTGATAATTATTTGATGATTAAATGAATTACTATTATAAAAATAATATAATGAGATGTATTATTATTATCGTATTTATAATTTGAAATTTTATTATTTTATTTATTTTTTATTTTCTTTATTATTGTCATATTATGTTTTCATATTTATTTTTATCTCTCTAATAGTAACTTATTTAATCATCAAATATGCCGGTATTGACGGCTGAAGAGAAGTCAGCCACCCTCGGACTCTCGCTCCTATTTTGCGAATTTCTATCGTTCATTGTAAAAAAAAGTTAAATAAAATTTATATATACATATAGTTTATTTGTCAATGCTGAAACTCTATATCTACTTGTTGTATTGTACTATAATGCAAAACTAAGATGTAACAAATTTATACCAATTCACCAATTTTTATGTTTATAGGTTCTTGGAAAGGTACCTACAATTTCGATTGACAAAACAGATGGTTGTCAAATGTATTTAAGTTCGGAATCCTTGAATGTTGAACTCATTACCAGTAAATCTAGTGAAATGAATGTAATGGTACCTAAACCTAACGGAGATTATGTAAGTTTCACTTCGATTAATTCGTAGATATTTGCTGTTTTCTCATAATTGTAGCATGTATATGCATTTTATAGACTGAATATCCTGTTCCGGAGCAATTTAAGACTACTATTAATAAGAACGGTCTTAATACTACAGCTATCGATTCGCTTGGTTAAAAAGCAAGAAATTTGTTGAGGAATAAAGCCTACACATTTCTTTAATATAATAATATAATACATTAGAGATGTATGTGTGGTCATGTCAGTATCAATTTATTATTATTATTATTATTATTATTATTACTATTATTATTTATTGTCTTCTCATCGAATAATACAGAGGTAAGGCAAACAACTAATCTAATTTGATATATTTCGCGTTATGTGTAAAAATGAACTGACTTTAACAGTATCTACTTATTCTTGAAAAAAAATTTTTTTCATACTTTTCTGATTGCCTGTCTTCATTTGAATTCCTTAAAATTATGGTGTCACTAAAAAAAACTTTCAATCGAATACAACGCGAAATTTAAACGGTCATGAGAGTCTTACGCTGGATGTTTGTTGGGGAAAAATCTAATTTCGCGTTGTTAGTTTGAAACTTATGAGCCTAAAACTCTTTATTAATTCTTCAATCAAATACATTTGTTTGTAGTATAAACTTTTTACTTTTTTTTACACTATAATAAAAAAAAAAACAAATCAAGCAATATTTTAGACATAAAATTTGAGAAGAAAAATTAAAAACAACTAACTAAATTAATTGATCACTCCCAAAATAAAAGCAAGATTTTTGCAAGAACAATTAGTGTAATTTAAACAAATATTTCTCGAATCTCGGTAAAATTGGAGACCTTTTTGTGAGGTTTGTTTAGATAAAAACTGATTTCTTGAAAAATTAGATTTTTTTGTAGGAAATAGACACTCTTTAGTTACATGTATTATTATGTTTTTGTGATGGACATGTGAAAAATTGTAAACAATGAGGAAATTTCGATAATAGCAGTATAATAAGCAGTATATCATATAGTAAGTATTTATTAAAACTGCATACCAAATTTTATGTACTCTTTGAGAGTCTTTGTACTGTTGAAGTTTGCCAAATTAAACTTAAATTAAACTTAATTAAACTTAAACTTGATATGCTAATGCAATGGGCTGAAGAAGAAGTGATCTACTACCAGAACACGGCAGTACGTCAGTAAAGTTTCGAATGTAACTAGACACACACTGAAAGCTTACTTATATTCAGTATGTATCAGTTACATTAAAGGAAGTGCTGCGAAAAATATCACCTTGGTCATTATTCTGAGAACATGGAACTTTCTGTTAAATAGAAGGCTTTACGACATCATTTGGCCACCACAGCACTTGGTGATACTTCTCGCAATACACTCGGATATAATCATTGATTTCTGAAGATAAGAAAACCAAATATGGTTTCTAGAAAGAGTCAACGCGAGATGCTGATGTGAAACGTGCACTCCAGAGAAATCGTTTTTCATGTTTGTAATATATATAATAGGATTTTTGTGAATTATAAACTTTTCTTGTTTTACATTTGTGTATAATATATATATAACAAGAGAGTGCGAGAGAGAGAGAGAAAAATAAGATCAAAAGTGCAGACAAATATAGTGATAAGCATAGTGTAGATAAAAAGTTTTTTATCATCTTCAAATCGCTCTTTTATAGATTTATACTGTTTTTTATCAGAAACAATTTTGCTCAAATCTGCCACTGCATAGGATTTGCTAGGTCACTGATAGGTGTTAATGCAGTCTGTTTAGATATAACGAACAATGATATTATTAAGTTTCTCTGAGCATTAATTATATGTAAGATATCAGCGTTGATATGCTTTATCTCTGAAACTTTTGCTTTGTTGAATTCAGTTGTTACATTTACAAATAAGATATTTTTACTCTTAAAAATTTTACAGAGTGATTAAGGCTAGTATTCATAGTCGAATTTTATATTTAACATCGTTTCAAGTTTATCATCAGATAGTGTACAAGCCGTTTTATTGGCTATAGAACATATAAAGATAAATTTAAGACAATCTTAAATGTAAGGTTTGAATGAATACCGGCCAAAAATTGCAAATAAATAAACAAAATTATGCTAGTATTGTTTCAAAATGACTTATTTAAAAAAAAATCGCATCGAATAGATGAGATGATTCATTATATGTATTTAAGGAAAAGAAGTATTAACTTAAAGGACAAATTTACTCGCAGGTTGGAAATGTGGAATAAATAACAATAAATAAAGTACAGGACATTTCGATTTTTATTTCGAAACCATCTTCACTCTTGGTTTACATATCTTATTACAAAAATTATAAAAGTCTAATAAATAAACTATTAAATTGATATAACTTACAAATGAGTTTATAATTTCAAAGTAACTGAGATTGTTTATATGAATTGTATATAAAAATATATCTATATTATTTTATAAATATATTTTACAAATTGGTGGACTTTTTGCTATACTGTCGTAAAACTAGCTATTTACTGTATTACATTGCACGAAGACCATAAGTTTTTAGTTGGTTTTAAATTTGCGACGATTGAATAAATAAATAAATAAATAAATAAATAAATAAATAACGTTGTGTAAAATTTTTTAAATTATTTTGTCTATAAAAAATAAATTTATTAAAATAATATATGTATAGTAAAAAAACTCAAATTCTCTCTGTAAGATATATGGTTTCTTCAAACAGAAATCATAGTATTTACAAAGTATGCACTGGGACAAGTGGCGTTTGTGACTTACATATATGTCAAATCTTGAAATTTTGCGAGTGATAAAATTTAAAAAGATTCTCTATGTATGATGTTAAATATGATACTTCTTTTTTCTAGTAAAACTCACAATTTTTGCCGTCTTTTTAATTGTATTTTTAGGACTTAGATTTCTCTTCGTTGTATTTTGTTGGATCTACTTGGATTTCGTATGAAGAAAACTGGTGATTGGATTTATTGATATTGATTGTATCATTTTTATGCGTGTAATCATGTACTCGGAGTAGTTGCTCTAAGAAAGTTGTTTCATCCACGGAAAGATCTTTGATCTTTGATTTTGCTCGCATTGGTTTACCAATTCCCTCGTTGTTTCTAACAAATGAATTTTCTATCACGTAGGCTTTCAAGGTATCATTGTAAATTTTCTTTTGTAACTCATCCTTCGTTATCCCATTATCTGCCGCGTATGATTCAGAGTTTTCTTCCAAATCATCTGGCGTATACTTAACAATATCGATTTCAACAAACGTCGAGTTCCTCGATACGTATTGTTTTAATTTATTGTTATTCATTCGTGCTAAATTTAAGTCCGTTGATGTGTTTTGTTCATAATTTGGCAATTGAATCGCATCATTATTTTCCGTAATTAAAATTTCTTTAATGGTTTTCTCCGATACTGATGGTAATAACGTAACAGTTTTACTTTGGAGTGCATTTGATTCTGTTGTGTTACGATTCAGAACGTTATTCAAAAGAGATGAAATACTTAAGTTACGAAGAGAAACATTACTTTTGTAATTTACGACAGATGTAACCTTGTCAACAGGTATTGTATGTCTAAAAGGCTTTGTGGTTACCGGAAGTTCGATCAGGCTTGATATAAAATTACCGCCATTCAAATCAGAAGTATTATAACTAGTATAAACCGGTTGTTGCAAACTACTGTTAACTTTTCTGTCTCGTAATGACTCTTTGTCTTTGTTGTTCCTTAAAACTATATTGCTATATTGATTTTTTGCTTCTAATTCGATTTCCGAATCCGGCACAGGCTCCGCTACACCGATACCACTTAGTGGCGTCACAATTTTGTCGTTATCATGTGACTCGTTATTATCCGATTCCGTTGTTGATAACAAGTTATTAAATTTTTCTTCCACTTTTTCAGTAGTATTTAACTCTCTGTGAAAGACATTATCTTCTATCGTGATATTTTTTATGACTTTGTGAGTTTTCGAAGTTTCTAAAGTAGAAACCATTTCATTGTTATTATGATTGGCTTTTAACTTGACACTAAACATTTCCAGAGGTAACTGCCCGACTACTTCGATATCTGGTTTATTGTTTTTGTATGCAGTGTCTGGTCTAGATATTGTCAGATCTGATATGATTCCATCTTGTGGAAACTTGGTATTTTCTGTATCAAAAATATTCATCATTCCAGGTCTCGACAAATCTGTGCTAATAGTACTGCGGGTTGGTAGTTTTGGATTATCACTTATTGATGAAGCTGTTTCCTGCGTGCTCGATTCTGTTGTATGATCAATCTCTTTGACGTTACCACGAGGAAACAATTTGAACTGTGTATTAATAAATCCTGACACAATTGGTCTCCACAGCGAGGTTTCAAAATCAGGATTACGAAAATCTTTGAAAGTATCTAAAGTACTTTGAGAAGTCGTACTTTCGAGAGACATAGTTTTTATTGCATCTACCGTTTGTCCGTCTGACATATGATCGCTCAAAGCGATTATTGTGCGTTTTATGAAAGCTGTTGGAAGTTCATTCGTCGGCAAAGGTTCCTTGAGATTAGATATTTCGTTTAACGCGGTGGTTCGTTCTTGTATTACTGTCGTTTCATCAATACTTTCTGTTACTAGCTCGGCTGTCCTTTTATTTTCTTCTGTAACATTAATTTTTGTTGCCGTATAAATGCCTTGTATGGTGGGAATGTTGCTAAAGTCTATATTAGGCTCAACAGAATCTCTTCTGATTGGTTTTGTTTTCTGTTTTGGAATCGTGATCAAGCTACCGTTCCTATTCGACCGTAAGAGACCGTTTTTAATGATCATGGCATGTTTTTGTTGTTCATGTTTCTGAGTTACTGCGCTTTCCTGATTTATTCCTGGTACAACACAAAGATAACCGTTTAAAATGATATTGATAATATATCTTTTACTTAAATAAAATAAAAGAATGAAATTAATCTTGATCGTATGTATACACCGTGAATTTTCTTATTGTAATCGTGCAGCACATGTAGAAATGTGAAAAAAAGGTATAACAATATGAGAGGCTATTACTCTAGTTGAGAAATATACAATTTTCTCTGGCTCAGAAATTAGCATTTCTTGTCTAAATCTGATTGACTCAACTACTTGTTACTTACTTTTTACTGATACAGTTCTCAGATCTATTTCCATGTTCTTGAATAATGACGATATCGAGTATGTCTCTTTAATGATAATATCTTTAATAGTATCTTCGACGTTTGTGATGGAGCGTGGTATCTTTCTTCGATCAAGATATAATCTGAAGAAAACTTTCAAAGTATCGTTTTCGAACTTGTCTATCGTTGCTTGTTTGTAAGATGAACCAAGCACGCTTCTTCTAAATAAAAGCTCGAACTAAAAACAAGACAAAAAAATAGAAAAAGCATTCATTCAATTGTTCAACACTTTTCTTATATATTTTATATATAAATATAAACAACTTTGACAAATATTTTATTTACAATATTTTTAAATTTTCGTTCCTTTTCTCGGAAGACCATGCTTGTGTTTAATTTCAGCATAGGATTGTATTTTTCCCCTCTCGTTATTCTAAAACTACACGAAAATCCAACGATAGCTATAAAAAAAAAAAAAAAAAAAAAAAAGAAGAGGCATGAAATTATATTTATATGTATAAGCAACTTACGTTATTATACTCAGAGTAAGTTAACAAGAATTGATTGACTCACCCTGTCGAGATCAAAAACTCACCATTTTTGGAATCCGTCCGAAAAGCTGAAATATATATTCAACGAATATAGTAATAATATGTTATTTTCATACATATATAAGTTTATTACGAGGTAAAACTTATTATAAGTTTCCATTAAAACAGCAAGCACAAGAAAAAATAAAACTTTGGTAAAATTGTTTTGTGTACAAAAGAAAAATGAAACATTTTCAACGCACCACCCATCCATAAAGCTAATCCGCCAATGGCCATTACTGCGATCAGTACTAACAATGCGGATAAAATTAAAACGGCACTGCCAAATTTCAATGTAGTATTACTCGTCCTTTTGTCCACCGATATCTTGGACAAGATAGATCTTGGTGTTAGATAATAATCGTTCTGTAACAAAAAGCATACACAATGTGTTATTTTACTTCTGGTTGGCATTTATTTTTGTTATTGTGGCGGAGGAGCAAGTCAGATGGCACGATGATGTCGAAAAAAAAAAAAAAAAAAAAAAAAAATACAAACTGTCGCTTGTATGTACAGTAATTCTGGTAACGGTACCGTCACAGCGCGCTGGTGTAAAATGCGTAAATAAAACGAAAATTTCTGAGTATCAAGATGCGAATAATGCGTTCAGTTTTGCTTGACTTACTACGTTGCAGAGGACTATGTATAGAAAATTCATAACATGTCAGCTAGCGGTACATGCACGTGTGTACATACTTATATGTATATTCAAGCATGATTGCGTCGCGTTAAATTTCAAATGACTGACCCACCGATGTATACTATAAGATAAATAATATTTCGGATCACGTTTACTTATTGTTTAATTTAATGCAGAATTTTCTTACGCGAAATCAAGTAATCTAATGCAAATAAGAGAAGATAAGGATATTTATTCACAAAAATGCAAAGAGTACTAGAAAGTTTGCTTATATTGTATAAACTACAACAGAGATGAATTACTGCTATATGTGTGTCTCGTCACTCAAATAAGGACATTGGGATTTCATACTTGTTATTTCTGCATCTCTTCTTCAGATAGACAAGATATTTCAAATGGTATATACCGACGCGAAGTCGACCATATCGGAAATAGTTACCAGACGAGAAGTGCAAATAATGAACCGTTACTATAGTTTATATTGCAAGTTGTTACGATTTTATGTACATCTATTGACTATGCTCTTATTATTTGAACATTGGAAAAATGAAGCAAACAGAAAGTTAAGCTATCCTTTTTCGAGAAGCTCTTTATTGTTTCTTTCATAGTTTTCAACACAAAGATAAATAATTAGAGTAATTCTCAACAACACTTAAGTGATGTTGCCGACCATATCCAACTATATGAGTCACA
Organism: Pseudomyrmex gracilis; assembly: GCF_002006095.1. Classification (NCBI taxonomy): domain Eukaryota; kingdom Metazoa; phylum Arthropoda; class Insecta; order Hymenoptera; family Formicidae; genus Pseudomyrmex; species Pseudomyrmex gracilis. The sequence continues at coordinate 1,383,643 of NW_018020595.1, forward strand.
AAGCGTGGTAACAGCTTTGATGATTCTTGAAAAAGACTATTAACTCTGTCATCTTACCAAAATTGTTCAACTATAAATAACGACATTTCAGAAATAAAGTAAATCATCGATAATTTATTCGCCGAAGATCAACTCTGCGGTAAAAGAATTAAACGAATGGATACACGTCTCGGTATATAGAAATGAGTTTGTGCAAGCTAATAGTAAGCAATTTATTTTGAGTTTAAAGCTGCTCATTAGATACAATTTTGATATTATTAGAAATAATAGCTTGAACAAGTATCAGTACATACAACTATCTGTATATATATGTACGTATACATAATAATCTAGGTAGAGTCAGTGCACAGGGTCTTCGAACAGATGATACACAAAGTATAAAAACCCATCCAACTGTGCAAAGATTCTTCAAGGTTGTTATTGCAACTTCTTCGTGTTTTGGTTTGTTATCGAACTCGAAGAATACGTTTCAAGTTTTGTTGTATTTTGTTGATCAGCAATCGAAAACGAACTGAATAATATAATCATAAAACATGTTTATATTATTTTAACTAAATAAAGTTTACAATGTTCAATTTGTTTTTACTTTTTGACTCAACAACTTGCAGCTGAGAAAAATAATAGTGAGTTTGCAGTACTGCAACGATCTGTTTAGAGCCGTTCAAAGTTTTGCAAACAAGTCACTTTGTTGTTTTACACACGAGAAGAAAGCAAAATTAAATTTGCTTTTTTTTATGCTCCGAATTGACGTTGACATTTTCTAGTGCGTTCACAATATACCGTTATACAATAATAATACTATAGGAAGTAAGAGAGAAGTTCAGATGAGATTTTCAGTCTCTACTGATACTAGATAGATTAGCTGATGATATGTATACTCTTGATTATATTCTTTCATAACACACGCGCGCGCGTTTGCGATATGCAAATATATCTTAACAATAGAGTGGAGATCTCATATAATGTGTTTTTTAATTCTTGATGTTATTTCTCGCTAGAAAATTCCCAACGCTAAAAGAGTTTAAGTGGAAATGGAAATATACATTATACAAGTATGGGAACTTCCTTTGTTTGTTTCAGAACGCAGTTAAATTTTTTTATAATTCCTTAGCATCTTACAAAGTTATCAGCAACGTAACGTGTTGTTCTTCCATTTAAATTTATTAAATCACGTTTTCAACATTGTGAACGTGAAGAAAGACTAGAGAAAAATTAGATATTACAGTTATAATTTGTTCTTTTGTATGAATATATGTATATATGTAGCATGTTACCTATTAGAGTCTATGCAAGTGTAAAAAAACATAATTAGTAAATAATAAACTCACCCGATAAGTGTAAGGACTTGGCCTATAATAACTGCCAGTATTCATCATGGCATGGCTCTTTCCGTTGCCGTATATGGTAGCCATTTGCTCAATAATTTATAATTTTCACGTTTTTTAATTTTTAATTGATTTTTTTCACAAATTTCAGACATTAATCTTTATGGTTAATACATCAGGAATGATGCACCGCAAACGATTGATCGTGTGAAAACTTTTTTTTGCGCTCTTATCGTCGCGACGTTGCTTTTCAATTATCATTTGTCATATGTGAATTATATATTTATTTATCTTTCTTTAAAAATACTTCTTTTTATAAAATATTGATTAAAGAGTAGACAATAGTTAGTTTAACACGTGTGATGTTCACCTTTTAAGTAGGTAAATACATGCGAGCGAAATAAAAAATTGCACGCTTCTTGAAAATATTTAATTTTCACTGTTTTTTAGAATATTAAATAAACCATAAATATATAGACTCTTCAAGTTGTTAGAAAAAATTATTTGTGTCAGACTTACAAATTGTTGAACACTTTTATATACATATATATTATATATATATGCTAGATATGTATAAATAATTTTTTTCTCTATTTAGAGAAGACTACACAAAATAACTACAAATCATCACTAAATTATAGGAATATACATTATTTTGTATATACTGTTTTCACGCACTATTTTATATATATTCGTTGCGACGATTTATATATGTATATATATAATACACACACACACATATATATACATATATACACACATTATATATATATATACATATATATATATATATATATATATGTATATATAGATATATATAATTTATACACGAAACCTGTATACACAATGTTTTCCTCGACTGAGAGGCGATCTGAAGAAAGACTGAGGAAGACGAGAAAGAAGGTAAAGCGCGAGATGAGGTAGACGCAAGCGACCCCTCCACGTCTCAACTCCGTTATTGTTGCCTACTACTGGCAGTTTGAAATCTTGAGATTTTCTTCACTTATGTTCTTCCCTTTCGCGTATAGTGTACGTGTGCGTGTGTGTGTGAGAGAGAGAGACCAAGCCATCTCACATGTTTCACCTTTAGTTTCTTTGCCATTCTGACAAGAAAGAATTGATTAAATATCTCCCTTCCCGGTCATAAATTCACGCGGCTCTGTGCAGCAACCATTCAATTCAATTTAAACCATTTGAATATGAGTTACACAATAAAAATAGATATATAAATATATATATGTATATATTTATATCATATTATATAATATTACCAATATAATATTACCTATCAAGGAACGCTATGCTGTTATTTATTTTATATCCTATAAGCATGTGTGAATTCCCCGCTCACTTAAATAGCTGATTCTGCTAAATGCAGCTGACAATGCCAATACATACATATGTATTTTGTCATGTACTACAATAAGTACAATTGGACCAAAGCGTAAAAAGCGCTTGCGCGGCTCTTTTTATACCGGATGTTTATCTACGTTCATTGGACGGCACTTTTCGATGGCCGTAGGTTTCGTCTTTCCATATAAAGAGAAAAAATCATGCATGGAGATAACGAATATAAATAAACCGAGCGCGCGAATTGGCGGTTTTCCGGAGAGTTTCGTAGAAACTACCGCGTGTTTCGCAACCGCAATCACGTTTGCAGGGTTGTCAGAGCTAGATAACTGGTTTGGCGGTACGAACGCTAGTTGAGATTCGCGCCCAAGGTTTCAGTAATAAGAAATGGCTGCTGTTTTGAGGAGAAAATTCCGTATCGTGCTGAATACGATTGCCGGCAACGGAAATTTACCGTTTCTTGTAACCGCACGGTAAGCACAAATTATTAAACTTACGCCCGAACGAGTCGTTTATTATTATACACCAACATATGTAAACGATCAACGGGAGCTTTGTACGACTCTACAAAAGTTATGAATTCGTGAATCGACCAGCCAGATAATCAGCCTGTCTATTTGTAGGACCCTGTCAAGATCATTGGTTCAACAGGATCTCAGTGAGGGATGGATTAGTAAGCTCTTGGTGAGGAAGATTGAACCCACAAAAGAATCTCACTCGCGGATGCTCTCCGACAAGGAGGTTATTTATGCACTGCATACTCACAACATTCGACCTGACTCGATTGACAAATATTTGGCTAATTAGTGAGTCGACATCTTTGTGACCTTGTCTGAGTGCACAATAGGTCGTTGACCTATAAACTAAATGTGATAAAATTAATTTGTTTTCAGTCACGTTTCTTTCATTTTTACCATCATTTATATTCATTTTTGGTTATAAATATTGAATATTGCAATGTAACCTAATATGTATTTAAAAGTTTGTGAACAAATAGTATATTCTTTCTTTTGCATCTATTAATAGTTTTCAAAGTATATCGACATTTTGATTTTTTATCACAAGTTATTCTTTAAATATACAAGAAAATCTCTTTGTAATAATATTATGTCTGTTTGGTTTTTCTGTATTATTACAGTGAAGAAAATGTCAATCTTATACATTCAAAAAAATCTGAATTGAGTTGCGAATTGGTTGGCTCTTGGACAGTAGAAGTGGGAGATTTGGATCAAGCTTTACACTTGTGGCAATGTACCGGTGGATATGAACGTATAGATCATGCACAAGCTGTGTTATCCAAAGATGAAGTACAAAAACTAATTTGTTTACTTAAGTAATTTAATGATTATCTTGATAATATTTAGTAAAATAATTATCTGTGACTGTTTCATAGGCTTATCAGCGATTACTCAAAGAACGTGGAAATTACTTGAGATCCCGTCATTTGCAGTATCTTTTGGCATTCAGTTATTGGCCACCACTGGAAAAACGGAAAGGCTCTAATAAATATGAAATACGCAGTTATAGTTTGAAACCAGGTACAATGATAGAATGGGGAAACAATTGGGCTAAAGCTATCAATTACAGACGTAACAATGATGAACCATTTGCTGGTTATTTTTCACAAATTGGTCGACTATACAATGTGCATCATATTTGGTGTAAGTATAAAATTGTAAATTGCTTATAATACATGACTTATATATTTGTGTCTTGTTCTTTATATTGTTTTTTCATTTTTAGGTTACAAAGATCTCCAATCCCGTAAGGAAACACGCGAAAGTGCATGGAGATCTCCTGGTTGGGACGAATGTGTCGCTTATACTGTACCTTTAATAAGAGAAATGCATTCGCGAATATTAAATCCAACTTCGTTTTCGCCAACACAATAAAGGTTTTTGTGTGTAAAAAATGAACGCATTTGTATATTATTGGTTATTTCTATACATATTATATATACTATCTGTATTGTAATATTGTAAAAACACATTTGTTATATGTATACATTGTAGATGTAATATTGTATAAACATACGCGCAACATAAGAGCTACAAATTTTTGTTGTATTATAACTGACAGGTCATAATTTGTTACTGACTTGACGCAGTGCAACAAGTGTTATATAAATATAAATTGTTTTTATCATGTAAGATGAAACATGTATGTATAAAGGAATATAAAAGAAATAGTGTTTATAATTTGCGTTTCTTCTTTATGGTTACTCTTATATGACTCTATAATCTTGAGTGTAATTGATAAATAAAACCAACACGTTTCTATACAAATATATTAAAACAAATTCCATAAATTTGACAATACGTACGTGTAATAAACACAGTTACTTCAATTTCTTATAATGTTAACACGCTTTTGAGATAAGTGTTTTTTTGTGTTGATAAATATATTTTTTGCGTAATTTGTATACATACAAACGAGAAGTATACCTCTTACTTCTATTTTATTATAAAATCTTTATAATCTCTGTTGTGAAAAAGAGACAATTTATAATCTAGACAAAAAATGATATCTTCAGAAGTCAAATACATGTTTATAAATTGCACAGAGTTTATACATAGTTTATTATTAAATTTTTAGCAATCAACGAAAAAATTCAAAACTACTTTTGCAAGTAGAAACTTTGCGTAAACATTTTATTTATTATAAAAATTCTGAATATTGTTTTTATCAATATATTAGAGATATATTGATATATTTGAATATATATCAATATATTATAAAGATATATTGCACAGACTAGGATATTATAAATATGTTAAGATTGTAATCTCAAATAAATTTGGCATATGGAAACAAGAGGATTGCACACACAGTTTTATAACATCTAATTTACAAAAACAATTGTGTGACGAGGTATATAAAAGAAGTGTGTGTGTGTGTGTGTGTGTGTATTTATATTCCACAAAAAAGCTATATACAAGCTATTTATATATAAACTCGTTTTCTCTGTTATTTTACGAAAAAATGCAGTTTATTAATGGTAAAAAACAATATTTTTATTATTTGTAAGATCAGAAAAATATTAAAATATTAAATATAATAATATATAAAATGTTAATACAAATATAAAATTTTTTATACTCTGCATGTGCTAAATACTGGCTATTTTAAACAATAATTTAAACAATGTTTCTACATGGAAACTAAACATATTAAAAATTAATGAAACTACAAGTAGTTAGTGCAGTTTTATTCGGTTACCCTTAAAAGATGTGATTTTTCATTTTATACAACATATGCAATACCTTAGTTTCATAAAATTATAGCATGCTTTATTACTTTCTGGTTTTGATGATGAGTCTGAAATGTTTTCTACTTTCCATACAACAATGATATTTATTCTATATGTGATTACGCGTTATATTTTTGTTACTCTGCGCATTTTTATCTTGCAGAAGAAACATGGCTATTAAAATAAAGTCACAATTTATCTAATTAAAGTCAAAAATTGTATTGAAGTACATATAATTATATTTACTTCAGTATTTTAATGTATACAAAAACAATGTATTTGTAAGTGGCCGATGGTGAAGAAAAGACATAAATTATACAAATTATAGAAGTGTAATTATTATAGCAATCTAAAACATATTGCAATGTTATCTCACCACGGTAATTTGTATTGTAATACAAATCACCAACATTACAAAATCACGCTTTCAATGGAAGTAAGTGAAGAATGAGCTGGTCAAATAACCACAAGCATAATTCGATACTATGGTATTTGATATGTTATGCCCATGATTAATTGTCTAGCGTTTATCAGTTATCACATTCCAAATTTAACTGATAAAGTTAGCTAAATTTTTATAGAAAATGTTATAAATCTCTCTGTGTGTACACTAAATACTAAATATCATAATCAAACTTCCATATCGCAGTCCTATGTATATATATATATATATATATATATATATATATATATATATATATATAAAGCGAATAAATATTTACAAAATGCTAGCAAGATTGACAATTATATAAATTTCCTAAATTGGATATTCAGCAAGTTATGATGATTACACATACTACGCGATTAAGAATTATTTTCTTTTTTTTGTATACATACATACAACTTAATTCAGAGATAACTCGTGCTATAATTAAAAGTGCATATAAAACTTAACAATTTCTTTATATAGAACCTTTGTAATAAAGATAAGTTTAAAGTCTAAAATTTTAATAATCGCAAGTATACATACATACATACATACATACATACATATATACATATACATATACATATACATACATATATATATATATATATATATGTATATATATAAATTACTTATAGAATTACTCATAGAAGAAATACTTTTTACGTATATAACATATGTGAAATTAATCTAAACAGCTTCCTTTTAAACTACATTTCACATATTTGGAATCCAATTTCTTAGCACGAACAATCTCTGTTAATTTGTTGCTTGATTATAATTGATCGAATCTCTCTCTCTCTCTCTCTTTATTTAATAGAAAAAAATTTAAGGAAGAATTTTATAAATATATTTCCATACACACATACACACGCACACACATACACATTTGAGGAAATGCCACCTTACTGCCTTTTCCATAATGGGTTGTTGCATTTCGATTATTTACTATGTGTATATTTACACGTTGTATAAGTAGGGAAAATTTAATTGTTGATTGTGACAGTTTTCTGTTATACAATTGAAACGTATATGACCATGATACCAATTGTAACGTGTTGTTCATCTTTCACTACGATCACTTGTATCGCTACAATCGAACACACTCTACTTAATAAGTTTCACTTTTACACGTCATAAATTTATCTTCACCAAGAACATTTTAATTATGTATTTAATATCCCAGACTAAGTAATGTATCTAGAAAGGTACCAATTCTACATGCAAATATAAGTCGAAAACCTAACAACGTATTCTACATTTTTAATCTTTTCGGTTATATCAGTTTGAAAACCGTGAATGTACTAAGTAAAATATGTGCCGTGTATTGCCATTAATAATGCAAATGATGAAATATATATATCAATATTGTTCCAAAAAAAATTTTGTATCTTAATTTTATTTAAACACAAATTGTAATTTTAAACTTTGTGAAATAAAATGCAAAATATAATTTTTGTTACAATTTTAATTTGTGTGTTCCATAGTTACTTTTATCTCTTTTAAATCTATGTAAATTTAATTTATATTTTGATATATGAGAAATCTCAAGTTTTGATAACTATAAAGTTAAATTAAAGTGTACAGAGAACAGTATTTTTTTTATAATAATAAACTACTCAATAATTAATATAAACATTTAATTGTCTTTGTTACAACTTACAAATATTTCATGACAACATGTTTTACTGTTCTCAATATATTAAAAAAAGAAATTTATGTTGCTCTAAATTAGAAAACTGTATATAAACTCTCACAATAATAATGAGAGACACATGTTTTATATTTATTCATAGATGTTTTAAACTTATTGACATTTGGTAATCCAAACCTACTGAACTTGTTAAGAGAATATTATTATTTAAATATTAACTACATAGCAGTAGCACCTCTTTACGAGTGTTTGTGATTAGTGGAAATATACACACTTCCTTATTAAAAATTTTTAATTTAATATATTATAATAGTAATTTTTCAACAAAATATACGTTTTTTTGCTGATTATAAAAACATTCTCATGTACCAGAACAAACGTTATTAAAAGAACAACAATCACAATCATTCGAATTTAAGTGTCATATGTATAATGGGTTTTATGATATATATATATATATATATATGTGTGTGTGTGTGTGTGTGTGTGTGTGTGTGGTGTGTCATAAATTTTGCTAATATAAGTTGAAAAAATTATATGAAAACATTAATAAATGACAAGAAAAACAAAATGTGTATATATATCTTGATGTAAAAGTACAACATTGGGATGTGTACTGGATGAAAGTTTACAATAAAATTATAAAAATTTAAGACTGATGCAACTGGATTAGGTATATTATAAATTTTTGTTAGAGAGAGATGCCTTTGCAAAATGAAATAATCACAATTTGTGAAAAAAAGATAAGAATTTAAAAAGTTTTGATTTGACATACATGATCTGCATCAAACATAAAAATAATTAGTAGAGTTAAAAGTATAAAGGAATTTATTAAATGACATCAATTTATCTTAAATGTAATATTTGTGTCATGAAATAATACATTTGTTGTGATGAATCCAATTTCGCAACTTTGTTATTTAATGATCTATGAATGAAACAGAAAGTGTGAAAAAAAGAGTAAAAGAAATTTTATGAAATATAAAATAACTAGAGCCTTATAATAGAAAATGAACTTATTAGTATAATGCAGAAGATATTCGAATAAACAATATAATAACCTTTAGATCTTATTATATACACTATTACATAGAAAGAATTTTTAAAAAGTCTTTTCTACCCAATTTATAATAAAGGTAAAGTAATATGTAGTTTAAATAAGTTTTTTGTATACACTTTTTATTTTTTATAAAAGCTACTTTATCTAAATTTGTATACCCTACTTTTATACATAAACTATTAAACATTAGCATATGTACTAAGATACTATTGATGTTTACAGAATCATATTGTTAGCATGAATCAAGATAAAAACTTTGAAAGGAATTGAAAAGTGAATACTAATTGTGTACAATTCAACAATCATTTTATTATCAATGTACCTTTTGATATCAATATATTATAAAATGAAAATATAATGTAATAAAACTCTTTGTTTTTGAAGATAACTACATTAGACAAAATGCAATTTTGTATGTGATTAATAATGCAGTGTGAGTGTATACACACACACACATGTAAAAGAAAGATAGATGTACGTGAAATTTATTAGAATACTTTTTCTACATTCAAGTAGTTTATGTATTACTTCAAATTAAATATTCTCAAACTGTTTTAAAATATATAAGAACAATGTAACTAACGCACTCGATGTTGGATTATATTACGAGGAATTTAAAATCTTTATTATAAAAACTATATATATATATATATATAGTTTTTGCGCAGTTGTCAGAAATTTTGGAGTTCACACTGACAATACTAAGAACGGCAAAACCTCCGGGCAACCTATGATGCGGTCAAGGTTAAATCGCGAGAAACAGTGAAAAAGAGAGCGTACTAATATAATAAGTGAATGAGACAAAAGTCTTTGGTCAACTGATATTGGTATAGCTCACTAGACAAAGTATCTTTACAAACAAAAAGGTTTTTTACTCTACATCGAAAACTGCAATAGTATAGTATTTAGATGGAAGAAACGCCAAATCCTATAGACTAAACAATGTCGAGTTCCAAACGGAATACGGTGAACTCACTGACAACTGAGCGGTTACTACTATATTATGTACTGCGTTAAAAAAACTGTTAGAATACAAAAATAATCTCAGGCTTATATCAACTCTTAAAACGGAAAGATAAATAAAGAAAAAAATACGAGTACGTACATTTTTATCCGAATATTTCAGAATTCTTGTACTGTTATATTTGCGATATATAATAAACAAATGTCTCGAAAGTTTTTTTCTGTAGTGTGTACAAAATCTTTTTATTAGTTATATTAATGTTTCCTGCTTTGTAACTTCAAATTTTATTAGATACTGGAAATGAGATTAATGTTTTAAAGTCTTTTTATCTCTATATGCATTTTTCGAAATATTTTTGGTTATGACTAATAAATATTACAATGTTGCAAAAAGCATCTAAATTCTTCTTCAATATGAAGCGCACGCTCTCTCTCTCTCTCTCTCTCTCTCTCTCTCTCTCTCTCTCTCTCTCTCTCTCTCCTCTGGTAAATTATATTTATGATCTTGACAATTAAAAAATATAAAGTTATGATAATTTCAGTCCAATACACATTCCCAATTAACTTCAAACCTCTTAGGTTTGGGTTAACGCATGCAAACCGTTTTATTACATATGTAAGTCATCAAATTATACGGTAAACTCGTCATGTACTTGTTACAGCATACATACACACACATACACACACAGATATATATAATATATATATCATATACATGTCCGTATGTATGTGTGTGTGCATATATATATATATATAAAATTAAATTTAAAGACTATTAGGGGGAAAGGATGTAGAACTATTACTGTGAGCCAGACTTAACATCGAGCCGCTAAGGCTTTCATCGTCCGGATAAGATTCTTTTGATGCCTCAGCTATTGCCAGAGCACTGCAATAATTTGAAATATACTGTGAAGATAAACATTGTACAATGAGATGTTCGAAAAAAGGAGATGTGAACACTTGGTGTGTGAAAATTATTTGGTTGAAAAAAAAACTAAAATAAAAGTTATTTTATAAATTTATATTTACTAACACAATTGATTTCAAATGCAACGGTTTTTATCTACAGTTTTATAATAAATATAAAGAGAAATACTTTGTGTCTATACTGACTATTTTTATTTTGACTGAGTTTGATTATATTAATCGTACTGTAGTTACATACCTGAATCCTATTCTTGCACTTTCTTCATCAAATTGCTGCAATTCCCGTTCTTGCCTTTCGTGCAAAAGACGTATACGTTCACTACGTTCACGTAGAAATTCCTGAGTTTCTAATTCCATTTTTTGTTCCAGCAAAGCTCGTCTGACAGATACACGATCTTCCAACTCGCGGCGTTCTCTATTTCTTTGTGCCTCGGCTTGCATTTTATTTTTTGATTGGTACGCCATTAGAATTTCTAATTCATAATTTAATCTTTCCTATAAAAATCAATTTCAATTTATTAATATAATTATACGACTGAAGAAGAGACAAAAGAGAATAAGTAGATGTACAATATGTAACAAGAATATATAATCATATATTTAATGGCAGACCTTAAGATTATGGCATTCTACTTCTTGTGATTCATCTAGCCGTATACTTTGTTTTTGGAGCATTTCAGCAATACTTTGTTCATACTGATCACCTAAAAGTGCCAATTTACGTCTCTGCTCTTCTTTTAATTTTTTAATTACTGCTTTCTGCTCTTCTTTAGCAGTTGTTTGCAAGATTTGAGCTTTTAGTGCTTTATATTGCCGTGTTTGTATTTTACAAGTTTCTCTAAACTGTTTACGAATTTGCATTTCTTTTTGCTAAAATTGTGAAAATTATTTGGTAAAACAATCTTTATAGTAAATATAGAAAAATATATATATTTCAAGTATAGTTTTTGTTGTGATGTTATACTTGTAATTGTTTAACTTAAACAAACATAAATACAAAATCACAGCTACACTAGTACTTGCATCGTTATTTGTTATTACTTACCTTGAGACTCTTCGGTTGTTGTTTAAGTTCTAACGCATGTTTTTTACGCAGATCACGTTCAGCTCTTTGCATGTAATCTTGCTGATTGCAAAGCTCCGTTGTGTGCTGTCGATGTACTTGATCCTCACGAAGTGCATGTACAGCTCTTTGTTGTCTATATTCCAATTCTTGCGTCTTTTCATGATGTCGTAAAAGCATAGCATGCGCTTGCTCCAGTTGCTGTTGACGCTTATTCAATTCCTGCACAAGAAATGTGTTTTATTATATAACTTAATATAACGTTACAAACGTGACAAAAATGATAAAAAATTAAAGATCAAAACGTTGTAAGAACAAGTTTTTATGATTTATTTATTACTATCCACGATCATTAGTAATCTTTGCTCTTTTAAAATATAGTATTGTATGTTTAAGATAGTTGAAAAACTATTTCTATTATATTAATTATACGCACTTCACGAAGAAGCTCCTGCTCCAAACTATGAAAGATGAGTAATTTTTTTCTACGGAATTTACGAATTTCTAGATCTAAATATTCTCGTTGTCCTCTTGCGAGCCGTTGCTCCTCTTGTGCCTCCATCTGTCTTAAATTATCCTTTTGACTTTGAAGTGTAGCATCTCGTTGTCTTTTTGGAGTTACTTCATCTAGAGAAAGTTCTTTCTTCCATCTTTCTTTATAAGCCTGTATGCAAACATATATTATGCAATATATTTTTTAAATTACGATATGTATATCATACATATTTTTCTTGATAATATCTTACTTTATATTCTCTTTTCTGTTGAGCTTCCAGAGCTTTACGATCAGCCTCCTGTCTACTCGTTATCTCCTTATGAAGCTTTTTTTCGGCATTTTGATTCTGTTTTAGCTTGCGTTCCAATTCTTGCAGATGTCTGAGCTGCAATTTTTCTAGTTCCTTACTAAACTGTTGTAAGAGAGTTTCATATTCTTTATCTAACAGTTGCTTATGTGATTCCATTTCCATTTTGCAACGTTCCTCCAATTTTACCTGCAATAACGATATATTAAATTGTAAACAGTTGTTAAATATTTATCTCGTACAAAACTTTAAATATTTGATCATACACGGATGTAAAACTATTGTATATTGATTTACACAATTGAAGTTCTTCCAGATATTACAATGTAAACTTTGCATTTCAATATGTATGATTATTTATCTACGTCTTTTTATAATCCATGAAATATAATAAAAAATAAAGAAACATTTAAATTCTTACCAAAGCACCTTGATGTTCTCTTCTCATTCGCTTATATCCACTCATTTGTTCATGCATTTCTTCTTGCATATGTTCCTTTTGTTGTTTCGTTACAATTGAAGTTGTTCTAATTGTTGCAAAATTATTGGCACCGTGTTCAAGAAGATTGGCAGTGACACCACCTGCTGAAACTTTATGCCGATTTCTGACAGATCCTGAAGAATAGTCATTACCATCAGCATTTGGTAGCGGCAGGCTATTCGTAGAGGAACTTTGAGAGCTTGCTGAAACGCCCATCGAATGAATTGAGTGTTCTGAGGTAATTGAATTGCTTTTGCTACTATCACCACCGGTTTGCTCATCAGGAGTATCTGCAACAAATAATCATAAAATCTTAAACGGTTCTTAATCTTTTAAAATATACAACACATAAAAAATATATGTATAAATATTATATTATATACTAAGTTTAATATTTGATACATTATTGCGACATACCATCAGCATCACCAACTGTGCTCTCTGTTTCACATGCATCAATCATCAAGATCTTTTTCATTTTACGATAATTCAGGTTATCTAATTCTCGAACAGCAGCTTTTGTTCTTTGTATTAAATCTATTAAAACTTGAGGAGAACGTGGTCTGGTGACAAATTGATGCTGTAAAATTGTGAATCTATAAGAGAACCAGACTACTACTAATACGCGCGCGCGCGCGCGCGCGCAAGCACACATACGCACACATATACACCTTTAAAGGTGCAATATAATAAAATAAAGAAACCTACATGTATATAAAAAGAACATTATCGATATACATAGTGACAACTCACTGATAACAATTTCCCGGATGTTGGTCTTTCAATTGGACTTTTTGTGAGACACACCTCAACAAAATGACGAAAGACATCAGACCAATCTGGCGAGTTTAATGTCGGAGTATCATTTTGTGCAATATGATACAAGGCGCTCATAGCATTCATATTAAAATAAGGCGGTTTTCTTTCCGCTGTAATTAACAATAAACAATGTAAGTATATAATATTCAGATAAACAAAAACCATCAATAATTGTAAACTTTTTGTCATGTTTAAAAGAGTCAAACTAAATAAATAATAATAAATAATAATATAAAATAAATAAATATAGCAATTATACACAACGAATCACTTTAAAACAAAAACAACAAAAAGTGGAACAAAATATAAAGGATCACATTAGCTTGGAATTTAAATATTTGAAGATATCATTTGAAATTAATATACCTAATTCGATGCATGTTATTCCCAATGACCATACGTCAACCTTGCCGTCATATTGCCCCTCATCCATAGCCAATATAACTTCCGGTGCCATCCAGTATGGCGTTCCTACGAAGCTATTGGCTGGGCATTTTATACTTGCAGATCCAAAATCAGCTAATTTTACTGTGCCATTCTCAGTAAGTAAAATATTTCCTGCTTTCACATCACGATGAATTCTTCCAAGAGAATGGAGATAATGTAAACCACGCAATACACCTTCGCATATCGCAGCTATCTCTTCTTCTTTTAGAGGTCTTTTGTGTACTTCAATAATATCTGATGCTGAGCCAAGACAATATTCCATCACCAACTACAAAACAGCTCCAAGTTGTATTATTTAGAAAATATAAATTATTTTAAAATATAAATTGTTGAAATATATATAAGAAATTATGACTAAAAAATGACAATTTGCTGTTTGCCTACCCAGGCAGTGTGGTCCCTGAGATAGCAACCCTTGTACTCTATAGTATTAGGATGATTAAGTTGCTTAAGAAATCGAATTTCCTTTAAAATGTCCTGCCATTTTTCCACCGATTGTTTCCCCATGTAAGACATCTTTTTGATGGCAACAATTTCTTTGGTAACCAGACATCGTGCATAGTAAACAGCCCCAAAACTACCATGTCCAATCTCCCGTAGATCCTCAAATATTTTCTCCGGATCATTTTTCTCAAATAATTCAGCAATCTCTGGATCCTTTAAACTACCAGGCCTTGCAACAGCTGGCATAGTCGAGTTGTTGATAATTAGATGCCCGAGGCCTAGTGCACACAGACACCCTTGCCTTGTTTATCGTCTTTAGATTCCTTACCCTAACTTTTTGATTTTACTGAATCCTCTGTCAGTCCATTCCCGAATTTAACATTCTATCTACAAAAAGACAAACATTTTCCATTTTATAACAGTTCACAGTGTCATATTGTGTGCGTATATAATTGAAATGAGAAATAAAGAGAACAAAACAATTTGTTAAAACATACAGAACATATATAAAAACATATATTAAGATAGATTATTTAAAATTGTAAATTTTTTTACTTTAGGTGCAGTTGTATCTTACTAAAAATTTCAAGACAGTAATATTGTTCATAAATAAAAAATTATAGTATTTTTTTCGTTGACAGCTATCTGAAAAACCAACTTCTCATCTTTTTTCAATCATATTATATATCGAATTGTACATGTCATATATACTTGAGTGATTTCGAGTTGAGATAATACACTTTTTACTAAACTATTGCAATTGATATTTTTCAATGGAGTACTGAAAATTAAAGCATCTTTCAAACAGATGCACAAATAACGTTATTTATTATACGTACGGCACGACACGCATGCATGACAAACACAACACTCATAATTTGGTTCGATTTTTGTTGTCGTTTTTCTCGCATGTAGAAAGCGACGTACAAGCGATCTTTCGTCGACAAGAGCAAGAATACGTAACGATTCAAACGACACGGAAATGTATCCGTAGAAGAAACGAAAATCGCCACATATTCGTCATTGTTGCCGCGTTAGTCACGTTACTCGACAGAGAGAAACTGACAGCTAATGCACGTATACGTTAAATCAGAGATTCTGGTAAAGACGTATCTCTGTATGCGCAATTATATACGTGTTAACTATCTCACGCAAGAGCATTGACACTCTTGCACCTGCTTTTGTCGCGCAAATCACACTGGACCGGACCAGACTAAGGGCGAAATTCGGCAGGGCGCGCACGGCGTTCGGAAGACAAGGCCGTACAAAATTATCGAGCGACACTGACAAAATTCGGAAAAAACTCGAGCCTGCGAACGACGAGACTTTTGAAAAACATCAAATTGATCAACGACGGATAATACGTAGAAAAAAATACAGCAGATCGAACGATGACGAAGAATACGCAGGATGTGGAGAAATGCGGGCGTAAGGAGGGTTGGGTCTTCGCACTCATCGGCCCGATCACGCTACCCTCTCTTCCCCTCTCAAGTGTGCGAGCGAGAGAGAGGGAGAGAGAGAGAGAGAGAGAGAGGGAGGGAGGGAGAGAGGGAGAGAGAGAGAGAGAGAGAGAGAGATATCGCTGCACTATGCCGCGCTCCAATGCAGTATATGTACATACACGATAAAAACACAACTCGAATTAAACTCTCATCAGCGTGTATTACTACCGGCTTAACGTGACACACAGCGCCGAGTTAATGTGCAACTCAAAATGCGCTGAACGGAAAGAAATTCGCGAACGCAAGGTAGAGTCGATCGAGTTGGAAAAAAAGGATTCGAGAAAAAATCGTATTCACCTCCAAAATGGCGAGAGAGCGGGCGGGGAAGCATGCGCCTCGCAGACTCCTCGTGCACTCTCTTTTAGGCGGAGGTGGTGGTGGCGGAGGAGGAGCAGGAGCAGCAGCTCTTTTTCCTGGATCTGACCGCCGATCCCACGGGCATAATTAAGCGCCTGTCCACGTACAATTCCGCTGCTGATTCGCCGTCGCGCAGAACGCACACCGCGCCCCGGAACAATACACCTCCTCCTCGCGTCTTCGTCCTCGTCAGTTGCGTGTAGTAGTGTAGTGTGTACGCACGTCAACACACACACGCACACACATATGTAACATACGCGCACTCTCTTGCGAGAGAGCGAGGTGCGGAATCAGCGAGCGAAGAAGACAGGTCGCGGAAAGCGTATCGACACAGCACCCACCGTTGCTCCGATCCAGCCGCGTAAACCACAAACTTCTATATTATACTACACTAGATTGCTAACGGATCCCTTTAACTGGTACCACAACTTAAGACGCATGCGCAAAATAAGGACCTAAGGCGCATGCGTATGATAACGTTACATATACGATTGCGCTTATATACACATATATGTAATCATACTTATTCATACACGCAATGATTGCATCTATAGATGTGTCAAAAAAAAAAAAAAAAAAAATACAAATTTATTTCTTTTTCATGTCCTTTGTATAGATTTGATGCTATTTTCCAAAGTAACAATTTCTGATTTTTAAATGTTTTTAGTTTGAATTTGATCTTTTCTATGGCGGACGCGCGTTTGTTGACTTTTTCACTGGATTTCCCTGGTTTTATAAAACAAGGCATTAGCGAAACATCGCGTTGCGATGATTTTTTCCGACGCACACAAAATCATGCTATTAAAACAAAAATCTCTTGATCGTAGCGTGGCGTAGTCGCATTGCACGGTGCGTAAAGAGAGGTTATGTTAGGTTAGGTTGATCAGTCTTTATTCTGCGCAGGCACCAGTTTTTTTACTTACAGAGGACACAATATACATTAGCAGTCTGTATACATAGTATATAATATAGAAAGTGGCGTAGACAACGTGCATGAGAATTCTATCACCGCACGTTTTCATATTCTTTTTTATCTGTTTTGTACACTAGCTTCTTTCCGCAAATTTTTAATCGCTAGCGTACAATATGTATATATTATATATGATGCAAAATCGGACGCGATAACGATAGCTCGATCATGTTGCAACTAGCCGTTTTAATATCGTCGTATTTTTCTTCATTGTTACAATTTCTCAAAGAAAAAAAATTGAGAGCATTATAAAAAAATTCTCTGGTTTTACCGACTAACAGAAAGTTTACAAATTTGTTTATATATATATATATATACATATGTGTATTGTGAATTGTTTCACTATACACTATGATCATGTGTAAATTAAATTTCTACTTTAGTATTTGAGAATATACATATATAATGTGTGTATATTAATGAGAATACACATACATATACCGTCCCCTCTTCTCATGTATGCTCTACATCTTCCATCAAAGAAGTGAGAAACGTGTTACCATTAATTAATCTAGTAGTTCCCACAACAAACTCGACATTCACTGAAACATATATTTCTATTACACATAATGTACACATTATAAATATTTTCTATGAATCAACATAGAAGCACTTTATCTAGTACAATACTTACAGTCTTCTTGTTGTGACAGAAACCGAAGAGCAGATATTTCAGCAAAAGTACATCCCCCAATAAAAAAGACCATTATTAATTTGGGTGGTTCAGAACCAGAATCCTCACTAGTAATAGAATTTCCTGGAAGACAGTAATTGTTGTATTTTAAGAACACACAATCATGATTTTAAATTAAATAATGCTAGCTTACGTCTTGTTGATGAAGATATATTATATGGAACACTGCTTACAGTGGGTCCAGGTAACAATCCCATTACATCATTTAATCCTTGCCATCCGTTTTGCTGTACTAATTGCTCTGCCAGTCTCACACTTAATGGCGCATATATGGAATGTACGTAACTGATATTTTTTGGTGCTATTTCACTCTCATCATCAACTGTGAGTCTTAGTGCTTTTCGCAAAACTGCATACTGTCGCACTGACTGTTGCTGTTTTAATAACCCAGCCTTTTCCAAATTCAATAAAGTTGGCAAATGTTGAAATCCATAAGCATGAATTATTTCTCTCTTGTAATAATCTAATAGTTTTGGTTTTAAACCAGAATTTGTCAATGATTGTATACAAAGAAGACGTAGAACTTTAAGTAATGGTTGTTGTTGCGCTATCATATCTTCAATGTATGCATTTGGTTTATCTGTATCAATACAATTTAACAGTTCTTGTTCAAGTTGCAATGATTCTAAGAAACTGCTTGAGTCGGTAACTTCTTTTATCATTTCTGCAATTGTAGTATCTATTCGGAAAGAGAATTGTATATGTATAAATTTTTAAAAGAGATTTATTTAAAGAGACCACAGAAATATATGTATCGAAAAAATATATATTAACAATTGGATTCATAAAAATGTGCAAAAATGATATAAACACACATGTCTTACGTTTTGCTAAAGATTGTTTTGTTGCTAACATGTGTGGTAACCTTGCAACAAACTGTTTTATCTCTTGAACACTTTTATCTCCGTGCGTTTCATCAAATTGAGATGAAATTACTTTGGCTTTTTTATTGAGAACTGGACCGACACCATTAAAATTTTTATCTCTATAACAGTATAAAAACATTCTGTAAAACTATAACAGTATAAAATAACAGTATTAAAAGTTTTACTTTTACAGAAAACATTCTGTAAAAGTAAAACTACTACAGAAAAACATTTATAAATAGTACCTGATTTCAGCAAAAAGTTCTTCTCCTGAATTCAATATAATTTGTTCTTTTTCATTCAGAGACATAGCTGTGGGAGAATCATCGGAATTATGAAACTTTCTTGCAGGTAACTGCACTGTATCTGAAATACAATAAAGAATATTTCTACATTTATATTTGCATATAAGTTAATAAGCAAGCATCAAAGCATACACAGGAAAATGCTATTAGAAGTATATAGGGGGAAAAAAATCAATATATTTACTATATTTTATTCCGAATATTTCGTCAATTAAACCTTCGTAAGTCAATTGTGTGACCAAAGGTGAAAGTAAATCTACAGATCGATCCAGTAATAACAAGTGTTCAATAGCTACAGATGAAGCAGGAACAGTTTTATTATCTTCATCTTCTCTATTTAATCTTTCTAATAGGTCCCAAACTTTGCTAGCAGCTGGTCCTCTTCCTGTGACTTTTGAAATTTTTCCATATAATCTCTGCAAACCTTGTATAGCTTGCGCAACTTGATACAGAGATGTAGGATCATTTTCTAAATAAAATTCTTTAAAGGATCCGCTCAATTCCATTGATAATAGATCGTTATCAAATGGAAAGAGATCGCATCTGAATTCTTCTAATAATGTAAAACTACCAAATACACCACGATTCTGAAGCTTCTTTTGACAAAGTAGACTCTTGCGTGGCACAAAAAATAAATGAAATTCTTTACGTGGTCTCTTACCCTCTTCACTGTAAATATATTAATACACGCATAGATTTTATACACACAAAAGTTCTAGTAATTTGTTTCAATATTAAATAATGTTTATCTGGGCAAAAGTTTTGTTGTATAAACTTACCCGTGAACATTTTCAGCAATCAAATCCATTAATTCTAATTGTGGTCTTGAGATAAATATAATATTAGCGATGTTGGAAGGTATTGTCAAAGTTCCGCCATACAACGGATACATTTTCACAACACCATACTCTTCTAACAAATTATACTTTGCAACAAGACCAATTGGCCCAGCCAATGATTGATCCCATATAATAGCCTATGTACAAAAAACACATACACACAATAAAAAAAAGTTGATATCTTACAAGGGAGAGAGATTAAATTATTAGGTAAAAAACAGAGATTAAAAAAATTAATTGGACAAGTTAAATTACTGATTATCTGATACCTTTGATCCATCACACTTTTCCAGCAAGCAAAGCAATTGCTTTCTTGCTTGTTCCTGTATAAGTCCGACATTTAATCTGCCTCCTGTCAAATGAGCCGATGACATATTTACAATAGTATTAAATACTTTCTATCTAGAGAAACGATTCAATACGAATAACAGCGAATGACAGATAACAGCAAGTGACAACAGTCAGTAGCGCCTACAGTGCTGCCGTCACTGTCACGTATCGATCTGTTGTGTGCGATATCTCGATTCTGCGATATCTTCGAGAATACATATCGAATATATATCGAAATATATATCGAAAAGGACATTTGCGATACGCAATGGTACAAATTACACGTAAAGACGTTGCCTTTATACATATAACACTTTATATTGTTGAAATATTATCGAGATAATTGAGACATTATTTGACAACTTTATGTATAAAAGCGCCTCTGCTAGTACAAAAAATAGCAGGTATACTTGTAGCGATGACCATCAATGCGACGATAAGTTATCACTTTTCTCTCTCTCTCTCTCTCTCTCATTATCATCTAAAATTGAGTCTTTCTTCTCTTTAACGTGAATAGTTATCGTGAGTGCCTTATAAAGTGTCCGCAATGTGTGTATAGTAACGTACTAAATATCGCATCACATTATAATTTTAGTGGTTTGTGTTTGTAATGAGTGCACAACTGCATATAAAAGCAATAAATAAAACACCATTTTATATTGTTATTAACTTGTCTAAGCACATCAAAACTGCACAGATTTCATAATTATTGGCAGGTACGTCTGCATGTATTGCAATGCTGAATTGGTGTAAAAATAATATTTAAATTATAGATTAATGCACACAGAAGATATGTAGAAACTTTAATTGAAATTGATTCTGAAATAACATGCAAACTGTCAAAATGATTTTTTTTCATTAGAAAAAAACATAAAAACACGTTTGTCCATTGGTGTGCAAGACACAAGTAATCTATAATTGAATATCAAATTATACTAGAAAAATATACAAAAGATAAATTATTTTCATATACACATTTTTATCACTGTACAATATAAAATGGATGTGATAAGAAAAACTTGTAACTGTTATGTATATTATTGCTATCCAGTGAAGTTGCTCTGTAGACTATATAGCGCATTGTGTGTGTACGCGCGCGCGCGTGCATGTATATGTGTATGCGTAGTTGGAAGCTGCGCAGCATCCCCGCGGGGATCACGCAGGCAGCGCCGCTGCGAAGAAGGGATGCGATAGGGGAAATAATTCGGTTTTTAATCCGTAGGTGTAGCGACATAGTGGGGGATGTATCCACAGATCTCCCTCTTTTCGTCACTCTCCTCTCGCCATCTCAATTCCACTCCTATCCACTTATCCCTTTCCTACTGCTTGGTTGCCTTTCACCCCCGTTGAGCCTTTTACCCTTACATTTGCACCCCACCATCGTTCTCGTCAACCCATGTCCCGCCACGTCGTCCCGACGTTATCTCCGTAACACCCTTCTCGACAAGCGAGGGTCGCTACCGGTTTCGTAGTGACTTTCGTCGTCGGGAATCGCGTGACATGTGCGTGAGGAAATACCGGTCCCACTCAGATGGTTCCGATTTGTCGAGTGGTTGCGACAAATCAGCGTGTGATCGACGTTCGCGTGAGTGATACTTGATTAAATCTATATCGTGAAAAAAGATCAGCAAGAGATCGAAGAAATCGTGCGACACTCGGTGATCAATCGTCATTAGCAAGCTTCATCGTCGCAGTGTGTCGATAGCGAAGGACAAAGTTTCTTGAGAAGGAGAACATCAAAAATTACGTTCTCGCGAAATACTTTTTTCGTCGAAGTAAACGACGGATCTCCGGTGTCATGTGGTATATCCGCTAAGGGATCGAGTGTCCTTTCAAGTAATTACCGAGCTCCCGAATAATTTCGAACGGATCTTTTAATGCGCGATATATCATTCTCGATATTCTCGTGTAAGTGGGCGCGCGCGCACACGCATGAACGCACACACACACACGCGCGCGCGCGCGCGCGAGCACACACACACACACACACGCATTCAGCGATATATACTACATGCGCGCTGCTATAATGTAATAATTCATCAACGCGTGTATATTTCACTTGCAGGTTTTAAATATTACAATTTTAAAATCTTCCTTATTGTTAAAATAATGTTTTAAAATATATGTACATATATACGTACATGTATATAGTATATATATATATATATATTAACAGTAAATCAGTTTTGCAACTAACACACTCGCTCTTTTTCATTCTTACGGCAGGAAGCGGTGTTTCCGGAAGTTTTACAACTCCGTAATTGAAGGTCATTCTCTCTTACATTGGTGCCATCTCTCTTATACAGGTCTTGTCACAACGATTGTGAACGTTTTATTGGACATCTTTTTCTTTTCTTGCATTTTGTCAGACAGATGGTTTAGATGCTCAACAATGTCTTTTCTCATTTGTTATTCCGACACTCAATTATTGAGCGAAGAATTATTTACTCAGACATCTATCTTCAATTCTCGTTAGTATTGACGTACTTATAGAATATTGCGAGTTCATCCTCGCATGATAATGTGTCGCATTATTAATCCGAAATTCCTTCTCTAAAATAAAACATGTGCGGCACAAAAAATTATACCAAGTCTTAGATATTTAGAAAGCACAGAAAAGCTATACTTGGATCGACGGTGTTTTCAACACACACACAAACATTTTAAACTGATACAATATTGGAAAATTTTCGAAAAAATAATAATACCGCAATCTCTTTCACGTAACACAATATTCCAAACAATTTAACACGGCAGTTTCTTGCTGAAATTGATCATATAAAATAAAAGACAAGGAAACAAGAGCTAACAAGATAAGACTATTTATAACGACGTCTTTGTCCCTTTTAATTAAATTAAGACATTAAAAGATTGAGAGAAACGTCTTCAGAATTGTTTTTATTATTTTAATGTGGATGAATTCTTGTTCAAAACGACGCATATATTTTGACTCTAACTGATTTGTCTTATTCCTTCAAGTTTCATAATTATGTGTACCGGTATACACTTAAAGGTGAATCATCTTTGCGTTTATAATATTAATTTCTGTTAAAACATTTTTTACATTTGTATATATATACATACATATGTACGTATATGTGTATTTATACAAGTTTTTCTATCTTGTTTTCAATATATTTTAATTTATGTGATATTCTTGAAAAAAAAAAAAACAATTTTATACGATTAGGGCACACATGTGTTAATAATACATAAAAAGTATACAAAAAGACATTATTCAGTATTAATCAATAGTAATTTACTTTTGTTATTATATTAAACGCATTAATAATTTTATCCGTGCTATTTTGATTTTCTTTGATCTAATAACTTGCACACGAGTTTCAAGTTGAAAATAGTTGTTGCGAAAAGCTCTTTTTCGTTCTTTACTTTAATTTTCTTTCGACAAAACTCTTGCAGATCTTTCTCAAACATCTGCTGCTTGATCTTGGTATCTCTCGTATTCTTTGCCGATTCGATAAGACTGTCGCATGTGTGTTCACTGTCGTTTCCAGAAAGATGGAAAAAAGACAAGAAGATAGTGATAGATTGTAGATATTCTTTCTGTGTGATTGCAGTGTAAACGTTCGTGCGTTATTAATAACTCACGTTACTATTTCCCCTGTTATACGTAATATAATAAAATATGATATAAAATATAAATAGAAAAAGAGGAGAAAAAATAAATTTGAAAAAAATGGAAACAAATTGAATTCCATTGTTAGACTAGAGATTCATATTAACGTTAAATTGTTTATTATATAATTCGATCAATCAGATAGCAAAGTATGTATGTTTATTTATCGGTTTTACCGAACAGAGAGAGAGAGAGAGAGAGGAAATTCTCGTTGAAGACAAGCAAACTGCGACGAGTGTACTCGCGCCCGTGAGCGCTGCTCACTACCGCGTACGCAGTTTATGATAATATTTAATCCAGTTATATAGCGACAAATATATACATAGAGCTCTGAGCACACTTGGACAAACCTCCTCGTGCCGCATGGTTAGCGGTCAGTCGATGATTCCGTTCCGACGTTCCGTTGTCGTCGACGATAATCCAGTTACACCCTTAGCTACGAATGGTACGTGCGACGCTACGTCAGTTTGTCGTGCATTTTGACCGAGTTCTTTTCCAATCTTATTCCCAATCACAAAATCCGATATCGTGGTGTGGTTATATGTGCGTTAATTGTTTGTTAGCGATAATATTATCGAGTTTGTGACGCCGGATGCTGCGTGTCGCGTAGATTAACATCATATGCTCGCTGTTCCATTTTAATTATGATTATCTACCGACGACGTCGGCCACATTCGTTGGCCGATATGTCATCCATTCATCTATATCGCACATCGTCATTCATCGACAATTTGTTCCTCTATATATAACGGCTAATGTTGTTTTATGTTATACGAAAGATCATTCCTCTCGCAACGTCACAATATCCATCCAGGATTATAATTCGCGCGCGCGATCGGCATCGCATATCAGAGAGTGTCGCGCTTTTATCGCGCATATCGCGACCTATACTGGTCTAGATACATATGTCGTGCGTTCAAATATCTTAGTTTTTGCGCTTCAAGTTGCCTATAAACCTAGTCACGTCAAATTTGCCTACGATGTGAATAAATAACACAACAAGAAAATTATTCACTTGTATCGTGTATTTACATTATAAACCAAGATTAGGATCGTGTGCATATTAGAGATCTCAAGTTACACAGGATAAAATATTGACACATAGTTCACATTCTTATATCATGTGTTGATCGTTTTGTTTTCTTATGATAACATGCAAAATTAAAAGTATTAGTAAGACAGTGTGTTACTGTTGATAGATAGATAGTTATTAATTATTTCTCTCTCTCTTTCTTTCATTTTTCATCGCGATAATACTGCAGAATTCGGAAAGTGCTGTTTCACGACAAGATTCTCAATCTTTGTTCCACTAAGGCTCGCAACGTGATCTGCAACAACACACTACAACGGACTTTTTTCTCGTTTCAAATTTTGCTTAACAATCAGATTGTTAAATTAAAAAGATTTTCTTTTTATTTTTTAAATAGCATTTTGTTGAGCATTAATCTTCTCCTATTTAAGATATCGAACACACGAGAGTGAAAAAAAGAGATGAAAATTGAAAACTACGTGAAAAGCAAGTAATTAAACGTAAAGAGAAAAAAACTGATATAAAGAATTCAAATATCATTTCGATCAATCAACTAAGAAAACGTGACGGCTTTCTTTCTTTCAACTTACAATCAAATAACACACACATACACATATGTAGGAACATATATGTATGTATAAATTGTATAAACTTTACTCACAAAAACTCATAGAATCACAATGTGTAAATGGCGAAAGGCAATAAACATGAGCTTTTGTTCTTATGTAACTCGGCAGACTGAACACAAAAGAATATCGATCAACGTAGATTAACAGTGTTTCTTAGGTTCTCCAAGCAAGTTATTTGTCGCGTAAGCGATTTTAAAGTGAAAAGTCGCGATTCATCAAAGGATGGAAAGAAATCGGAAGAACACGCGATTGCGTGGAAGGACAGGATTTGTGTCCACGTGCGTTTTCTCTTGAGAGTTACGACGTGCGTTCGTACAATCGCATGCATGCGTGCTAGATAAACACGTTACGTGATTACAAATCAACAAACAGGGCGTCGTTGGTGATGTTTATTGTGAGTAGATGTGCGGTATAATTGCAAGTTTACCGATTGAAATGTGTGAGCCGAACTTGTATGAATACGCGGCGAGTATTTCGTTTCGAGATTTCCGTTTTTTCTTCAAAATTTCACACAAACATTTTTTTATCCAACGTAAATTAAATTGGATTGGGTTTTGAGAGAAAGGGAGAGAGGGAGAGAGAGAGTAATCGCAGAAAGCAGAAACTCGCGAGCATCACTCGGGAAGCATAGAAGAGAAAGAAAAGACGAAGTGACTGATCGATTAAAGACACAGAGGAAGCCACGTCTCTTGCATGCAAGAGAGGACTCGAGTCGTCCGATAACTGTTATCAGTTTAAAGAATCATTGCAAAAACTGTCGTGGAAACACAAAATGTTGAAAAATAATTGTACATCATAAAAGAGAAGAAAAACGATAATATCTTCGCGCAATATCGATATCATACGTATTTAACCGAGTGATCTGGATAAAAATGTTGTAAAGGAAAGAATCGGAAATTGAGTTGAAAGTGAAAAAAAACTGATATGCGCGATAGGGGAAATTGATGCAATTCGGACAACGCTCTTCAAACGAAATTCGGATAAAACAGCTATAAAATTTTTGGAATCGCGATTGCCGCCGCGGCAATCGCGATTATTATTTGGGAACGTCGTTGTATAAAAAACGCAACGTGTCAAGAGAATAACCGGAAGTATCATCAGCACAGTAAAAGGAGAAAGAGGGAGGATCGCGTAAGTCTGTATTTTTATCCTCTCGCGGGAAATCAGTGACCGAAGATAGGAGTCAACGAGAGTCAGGAGGATACCATCGCCTACCTACCCTGTTCTTTATCACCGTGACCGGCAAATTGATAACGAGTCAATCGTCACGTTTTGAGAAAATGAGCCGTGTTCGTGAGGAAAGAAAGAAAAACGCACAAGCCTGTAAAAAGAGGTTTACGTAAGTTTCCGAAAGCTCTTTTCTTCCCCGCATTTATTGATGCTCATTTCACAACTGCACACCGGGGAATTATTTTCAAGTTTTATGATAGATCTATCAAACGTGCTTCTCCGCATCGTTCACCGATCGTAGAGAAATCGCTTTCAGTCATCGCGTACAAACGAGAGAGAAAGAGTCACTTTGAAAACAAAAAACGCGTTAATTAAGATTACGAGAAAAGAGAAAACGTGTTTTATGACAAAGAAAAAGTCACATGACTCGTGCAAAGAGAGAAGATAATCCGAAAAATCAACGATAAGAAAACGAATTGAGACGAATCGAGCGAATCAAAAAACAACGGACAAAAATATCGGAAAGGATATACGTTCGTGGAAGATTCGTCTTGGTGAACTTTCGACACGGCAATCTATCGCGGCGTACCGCCCTTCACGGTGAGCTTAAAGATATCACGAGAGAGATCCAGGATGCGCCCTTCCCACGGGTTTGTCGGGAGTAGCAGCCGCTCTATCGGGAACAGGAAGAAATGAAGTTATCAGTGTCGGCTTATACAGCTCAAGCCAGTGCTCACAAGAATCTCTGTAGTTATCAGCAACAGCGGAGCTACGGAGCTACCAATCAGGCATCCACGGCCCGGACCCCCCCAGACCTCGCAACGGTCCTTCCTGTCCTCAAGGTTCGTATATCGTGACGTTCTATTGCTTTCCAATCAATGCATCGCGCGAGATATGTGCCTACTTATATTCTTATCATATTAATGCAATCTGTGTACATTCTTTATCACAATTCTTTCCGAATCTTTTTTGATTGGCAAATTTCGTCATACAAGATGCATCTTTTGTGTAAACTATGCCAAATTCATCTACCAATGATATATAGCATACATTTTTTTAAAATTTATTCTCATTGCGAAAATATCTAGAGTTTATTTATTTTCTTTTTCGTCTTGAATTACAAACTGCTTACGATCCTATATAAAACTGGTAATTAAAGATCAATTTTATGTGACAAACAAAACTTGGACACTGTTTTCTACAATAAGAAAAAATAGAGAAACAATCAATAAAAATCTTCCATCTTGCTCTTAAAAAGAAAGTGACAATCTCGACATATCGCGCTTACATCTTGGCGATGGTGAACAATGGCTGTACTACTTGTACCGGGTTCGTTCAAACACGTCAAATGCGGCTGCACAAACATAATCAGGTATAGAAAAGCGTCGAGGATGTAGAGAATGCACGTTAGCTTCTGGAAATCGAATCGATTGGATCGAGCGGATATCTGTTGTCAGTGTTCTGCAATATACAATTCGTTTAGGAGGAAAATTATTCGTGCTTCGCGTACACGAAATTGCGTAAGAAAAACGTAAGAATTTTACTTTTGCATTGCGAAAATTTGTTTTTAGCTTTAGTTTTGTGTTAACAACTCACGTCAGGCATTTTATCCGATGTCGCCAAAACATTTATTAACAGAAAAAACTTTGTTCCAAAACTGACTTTTATATTACACTAATGATATGTTTCCGGATAAAATAAGATATGACGTGTAATTTTGCGTTGACTATTTCTTTACTTCTGTCAGGCTTTACTATCTTGCACCGGTTAAAAATCGCCGCCTTACATCTTTGCGGTCGACTATTGTGATAAGCCGCAATATTTTTGTTTGCTCTATTAATATTGCTTATCAAAATATAGTATAAATTTGGTAAAGCGGAAATACAAACAAACACGCAATAATTCAATAAAGAAATCCGAAAATTGAATTAACGCTGATAATCGATATATCTGTTGATTGAAAACGGATATCGATGAATCAGGACGTTTTGCTGGACTGAAGAGAGAGAAAGAGAGAGAGAGAGAGAGAGAGAGAAAGCGTAAATTAATATCGTAACCACACTTATATACACATACCATACTTGCTGCGCTCTCTCGTGCCGCGCACTCTTTAACCATTCTGTAATATATGCTCTCCAGAAATAAAAAGACATTACGCAGCGTCCGCGCACTCTCTCAATTAATACTGATTGCCCTCCGAACTGATTCGCGCACAAAGTGCTCCTGCGGGACAAGTTCTACGGGAAACCGGAACAAGCGGTTACCGTTACGTCGCGTGACACGACCGATGCCACTTTAATTACTCGTATATGTTACCAGTTCGAACGGAACATTGTATTCAGTGCAACGCATGTTCGCTTGAAAACAACTCGTGTTATTTTATTATTGTGTAATTTACTTTGTCCAGACAAATGTATTGGGTGAGTGCAAAAGTTTTGATGGATTAGGTTATAGAAAAATGGACCAAGTGGTTTTCTTAAAAACGACTTTTTCATTGCATAAGTAGTCACCACTATTATCTCACTTTTGCTGTTGTACTTGATATAATATATATGTATATATATATACACACATATATACAATACATATGTATTATATATACAAAACACTAAAAGTACTCGACATGTTTCTCTTTTTTCATAATTAATGAATTTATTTTTAACTCAACATTTTAAATTCATAATGTTTTAAATAAAATTTTTTAAATAGAGAATCTGATTTATTTCAGCTAACGGTTAAATATTGTTTTTAACGTGATCTGTAAACACACAAAGCGTTCTTATTTTCTTTTCCTATAGTATCGCCAGTCAAATGATATTGCAAAAATTTCTTAATGTTGTACAATTCATGTTGGATCGCAAGCCGCGTTTGAACTTGAAATGTTGTTTTCTAACATCGTTAAGCGCCTTTTTCAAATGTGTGTGTTCTTCGTGCAATTGTGTCACAAGTTTAACATATTGTAGTAAATACGCAAATGTGTAAACGTGAAGCGCGGAGAAATGAGGCCACCGATTAAGAGCAATAAGAATGAGAAAAGGGAAGACACAGATAGAAAAAGAGAGAGAAAAGACGAAGCGACGGCGGCATCAATGCTGTCTCGAGAGAAGAATCGCGAAGTCGCGAAGAACCGCCACGACGTTGCACATGGCAACTCCCAAGGAAGATCAATATCTCCGCCAATCGTATTTCTTTCTTGACTACGGCATAGTGTCTCTGTGGTTGCCCGATATAACCGATCTTTCTTTCCTCGTCGTCCATTTTTCTCTAACCATCCTTTTTACTTACATTCGTCCTAAAATGAGACGAGAGCACTCTCTTTTACGTTTCTTAGCTAAATGTGTTTGTTTTCTCAATATGCTCGACAGAGATATTAGCTCATGATTGATATATTAACCGTGAGAGAATAATATTCGGTAATAAAAAACGAGAAATACGCAACTGAAATATTGCATTATTTTATATCATTCTCTCAACTTGATATTGACAATAAAAATAAAACTCTGTATTTTATTTCACAAGATGTTTTTGGAATTTGTATAATTGTGATTGTATGTTTCTATTGAACTAAATAAGTGGCTTTTTCGAGATCAAAAAGTAGTTGATGCAAATATCACGCGCGTTAGTGAAAACTCTGTCAAAGAAAAATGTATAGTATACTTATGATAACGAAATGATATATATACCTGACTTTAGTTTTAATTTATTATGAATATATGCCAGTTTGTTAGTTTTGTTCTCTTTTTCTAAAAAACAAAAAAAAAGATGACGTACCTTTGAGTAGTTGTGTATGCGCACTAGATTGCGAACTTTATTAATTAAAACAAACTTTTTCTTTTATATTTCTCGCTGTATTGTGCGCGTATTCGCAAAATTAAATGGGATTAGTCTTTCACCAATGCAAATACATGCAATATTAAAAACGCGAAAATTGTTATGGAGTCGGTACCTATCTGTCTGACTTAGAAAATTAATATTTAGTAAGTAATTATTATCAAAGATAAGAAAAAGAAAGAGAAGAAGAAAAAAAGAAAAAACTTCAATAAAAAAAAAAAAAAAAAATTACGCAATATAGTGTATATACAATCTACCTTATTTAAGACTATGTATTTTCAAGTAGAAAATTGATTT
Source organism: Pseudomyrmex gracilis (assembly GCF_002006095.1). Taxonomy (NCBI): domain Eukaryota; kingdom Metazoa; phylum Arthropoda; class Insecta; order Hymenoptera; family Formicidae; genus Pseudomyrmex; species Pseudomyrmex gracilis. The sequence goes on from NW_018020595.1 coordinate 1,415,113, forward strand.
AAACGTGATTTACACTCATAATTGAGAGATTGCGAGTTAAACATATTTAGGTAGAAAAAATAAAGTTTAATCAATTACTTTTGTTTAAACAACTAGTCGATAATGCAGTTAGTTAGACGCGAATGAAAAAAAGTGAATTACAGTGAACGCACGCGTGACAGCAGCAAAATTAAGTTGTTCAATATGAAAAATCTTGGCACATTCGGCAACGGAGCGAGGAGAGGTGTGTTGGGCCGCAGAGAATATAAATTGCTTGTCACATACCAACCCTCCTATCGCCGTATTCTCTCTCGCTCGTTATCGGTAGGCTCGTAACAGGCTGAATACGATGCGCCACTATTATTTGCATCTTCCTGTAGCGCACAGACAAGAAGGAATTTACATACTTTGTATGTGCAAAAGCGGCGGTTGTGTTCTTAGTTGGGGCGTAGATGCAAATTTTCCGATACACATCGTGCGCTCAGCAACGAAGACGATGCTTTTGTTTTCGTCGTACTGCGCCGTAACTCAGGCATACGAGATCTCATCACAGCTTAAAAGCGTCATGGATGATTTTGCAATGTCAGAAAACAGCAATATTTTTGACTTTTAAAAAATGGACAAGATGAACTGGAACTCGAATCTTTTGAAACTACAATATATTGAGAAAATTGACATTTTTTATTTTTACGCAAATTCCGAAGTATATATTAGGTGTCAAAGTAAGCACATAAATTTTCTATCATATATAAAGACATTATAGAAGAAAAAAGTTTATAATTTAGCTTATTTTTTCAAGTTAAGGCACTTCTCAACTTAAAAAGTATGACTTTATAGCCATATTTTTTACAACTAATTACATTCTTCTCTATTACAATTTGAAACAACATTATTTAGATTTGTCTACATTTGGTAACATATATTATGTCAATCAATCATCAAATAATAATTAGTTTGATATTTTAAGTCACTCTCTCACTCTTTCTTCTCCCTTTTTATTCTGTCTTTGTATTGCAGAATTTAGTAAGAAGAAAGAATATACATTATATATATAACATAAGAAAAACAACATAATATTCTGTAAAAAAGTTAAGATAAAAATAAAAGCAGAAGTATTTCAAAACAAACATCGGGAGATAGAAAAATTTTTGAGAGTGAAGCTCAACACTTGTAAACCGTATGTTTTTCGAACTCCTATATCTGTAAATGATAAAGAACTAAGTGTTTTCTATTACTTTTAAAAGACTTCTTTCTTATATTTTTTTTCAATTAGAAGATAGAATTTTCATTTGGTAGGGTTTGAAGTCGTAATGTGTACATTTTTTAAATTTAAATCATGCATATGTTCAAAACATATTTGCTTAACAAATATTTCCTTTCTTGGTAGAATTACTTCCCTTTAGGCAAAAATAAAGGTAGCCGCGCGCGCAAGAGAGAAGTTCAAAAATCTACGCGTATCTAAACTTATAAATAATTTATAATTCTGACGCGCAAAGAGCATTTCAATATATCTGTATAGTTTTAATTGATGAGAGAGTTGAATCTACATGAAAAAAAAAAAAAAAAACTGAAATTTTTAATCCGGCAAACATGCTCAAATATTTTAACGTGATGATTCGAAAGCTCATTAATAGCTCGTAATTCTGAAATAGTTTTTGTTTGATTCAAACATAGTGAGGGGCTAGCTAGATCCAGCGAGATGTTGAGTTTCATACTACAAAAATAATGAACAGTTTTCGAGACCGAACACTGCAGCAGTTAATTACTCAGCTGGCTAGATAAGAATAAACGTTTCTTTACTCTCTTCCTCTTGTGCTTTTAGACGCGAACGTAAGGTGGAGGTAGTTAAGTAGCTTGTAGTGAGCTTTATTCCGAAAGTTGAAGCGTCATAAAACAGAGAATAGAATTGTACCACCGTTTAACTTTACGACATTAAAAGAATCTTGTAATAGAAAAACTTTCAATTCTCAAAACATCAGTCTTAAAAATTTCGCTGTATCTTAAGCTGTATAGTAAGTATACGTACGTATTACAAAATACAAATATATTTTTATATCTTGTCTATTTTATCATGTTAATTTTACAAAATTAATTTTTTTGCACAGTAGTTTATTTGATTAAATGAAAACACATCAAAACTATACATTTGAAATGTATATATCGAGTCGTGTTCACTTTCTAAAGTATATTTATTAAATATTTTTGAAGATAAACTCGAGTAAAACTCTATTAGAAATTTACCTTCGAGCCACTCTCTAGCATGAAAAACAGCAAGATTAAGAAAACAAAGAATAAAAGACAAAGAGAAAAAAAGCAGTCGGTCTCACGCACGTAATCATCTCATTAATCACTAGAGACGTTTTAATTACAATGCCGCATTCAATTTGTAGTTTTCTGATCATCGAATGCAACGTGCAAATGTAATTTCAATTTACATGAGTGCAACACAGCTTATCAAGCTCACCATAGTGCAATATAGACGGTAATCGCGTAATCGAATCATCGTAAATTTACTTAAATTACTTTTTTACGTTCGACAATTGCTTGTTACTGAGTAACGGGTAAACGTTAGCGATATATCTCTCATTTACCCTTTAAATCGCTATTTAAGCAAACAACTCGATGACACGCAAAGATTAGATGCAGCGAGTAGATGCATTTCGCGTTTATTGCATACATTATTACTTAATGGATTATACGAGTAAGACACAATACTGCATCGCTATTAATATGATTAAAATGACTTCAATGAGTGCGGGCGAACATTATCAGGACTATAATGAATTGATATTGCATCTTTGATAATTACTGTAAACATAAGTAATTGCTTAATTCACAAGTTCATTTTACTTAATTGATTATTAAATAACACAGTGTTTTTGTGTCATTTCTATATTACACAAGTTTATGCTTGATCTCAGTTTTTTTCTGGAAAACTTTTTTTTTATTTTTAAAAAATTTGTTTTTTATTATACTCGTCGGTGATATTGGAATTTCTTTTTTTGATCTGATGACTGAGATTTACAACTTAAATGAGATTTGCTCAAAATATTACGTAAAAAGTTAGAAAAATTAATAGATTTATTTTGATTATTATTATTGATTGTGCGATTACGGTGGTATTTCTTATGTATGTAATACAGGAAATGTCCACTTCGATTGTAATTAACTACATTAACAGTTTAAATCTATTATGGTAAAAGTTGGTGGCTTGCACTCTCTCGGACGATATTCTGGTGGATACATGTAACGTATTGCTGAAACGCAAGCATGAACTTTAATCATTCACTAAAATACAAGTTTATGTATCTCAGTCACGTATATGTATATTTTCTTCATTTTTATTCTGCAACGATACTTTTTTGTTCTATATATGTATTGATTATTCTAATTAGATAGTTGTATGTAGGTATAATGTGCAACGTGTACTATCTTTGATATATATCTAGTTCTCTCTCTTTCTTTTTTATGCATGTGTATAATATTCAAAGTGATACACACAATTCAGTCGTTACGATATCAGTAGATTACATGTAACGTACTTACAATGGACCTAGTTTCGGAACTGGTTAGTTATTATATTTTCTTCCATTGAGTAATTAATTCCACTTCTAGATTTTAATAAATCTTATCTCTGTGTCTACGTTGCAACTTAATACAAAGATTTAGAAGAAAAACATGAACAACATTTGTATATCTTCTGAATATAATTGTTTTTTATATAACTTTATTTTAAATTTAATTAAAGTAAGAAAGTTGAATAGAGAGAGATAATTAAATTGAAAAAATATATATATATAGTGCGAAAGTTGTACTGAAAATTCTCACTTACTCAAGGAAAAATATCATCGCTTAGATTGTCAGCAACGCTCGATGCTGCCAATGTTCGGAGAGACGTGACCCAAACCTTAATTTATCGGGTCGTGAATGCGAGCATGATCGGAATTTTTAGAACTCTCGGAATCTCACGGCAATTGCAGTTTCCGTTGCGAGAAAGACTTTGCACATTTGAAAATCATGCTGACTTTGTTGATTTATAGCAAAGCTGCAGGATTTTGATCTGTTTTTTTTTTTTTTCAAGAATCATCGCCTCTTTAATTTGACGATTGCATTATTCAAAATATACATTTTTATAAAATAAATCGTAATAATTTCAGACAGAATGTTTTTGCAACATCACTTTATGTGTTGCGCAAATTTGATTGTATTCTTACACGTTCAAAATTTGTCTTTTTTTATCGAAAGAATCCAAAAAACGAGGTTTTAATTTTTTTTATCTTGAATTTTTTTTTCTAAATAAGAAAGAAAAGAGGAGTTACTCTTTGTTACAAAGAAAGAAATTTCGACTTTTAAAGATTTTAGAATTTGGTATCTCTGAACCGTAACTATGAGAATGCTGTGACGGGAGACTCTTAGGCACGTGTGCACGGGTTAAGTGCTTTCTATCTCATTACTGTAGGCTACAGTGTCGCCATAAGTAGAGACATTGAATATATATGGACGCGAGGACCTTCGTATCTCCTTAGAGACCTTTATTTAACTTGGACTTACCGCGTAATAGAGATCGCATAAATATGCTGTATACAATAAAGTCAACTTAGTCGTCAGTATCTTGAAATCATCTCTTTCGTCGACTTATCGTTTTAGTTTTTTAGTATCAGGCTGCCAAGAGGTTGTTTTCCTTGTTAAAATATCAACGTTTTTTAATCTTATAATTGGATGTTTTTCTCACTTAGTAAGATGTAACGCATCAAGATGATCATGTATAGATATATTGATTAGATATTATCAAGAAATATACATATGTTTTGATATCTTATCACCGTACCATAGGTCTTTTCAAAAAGACAGAATTTAGAGTGTTGAATTTAGAAATAACCAGAGAAATTTATGTTTTGATATATTTTAAATTAAAATTTATGTTAAGTCTATGTTAAGTTTTATTAATTATTATAGTAAAAAGTATAAATTAATGAGATGAGAGTTTTATATATAAATAATACAAAATGTATAATACAAAATGTACAATACAAAGTGTTTGTGTATATAAGTAGCATGCGCATAGTCGCATCACGTTAGCGTATATACGTACATATTTAATAACTTACGCGGTCTTTACGCGGTCGTAATGATCATTATATCGCATCTTCATAACTATGATATAATTTAGAAGTGTTCTCAATGTGTCACTGTCAAACTTCTTTAAGTAATTATGTGTGGCAAGGTGGTAAACGGTACAACGTAAATTAGAAAGTATTGTGACTCAATAAATTAAATTATTTTTTTGTAAAATTAATTTTTCTCTTCAAACCTAATTATCGAAATATATATGCACATTTCTTCATATTTTCAACAAGTTTTAAATTATCCGGTATCTTAATTCCGTATTTGTAATCCTTAAAATCCTTATCTCAACTTTTTGCATTTTTCTTTAGACTAATCAGAATTGAAAAAAAATATCAATGTAAAACATTGACAGTAAGTAATGATCTTTGATAATTATTCCTTTGAGTAAATGTTAGAGCAATGAATAACTCGCTACTATATCTTGTGTCTAGATCGACAAGTAGATACAAATGAGTGATGCTTTTCGAGCAAACAGCTTTTATACATAGTTACTTGTCACTTTGTCTTTGTTCTAAGTGTGTCTTTGACTTAAGTGTAATAGATTACACAAACGCAATTCTATTCTTTCTATCGGAGAATCGACACATCTTCATTCTTCAATAATACCAATCATGTGTATGTATTTGTTTGTTAAAAATGATTAATAAATATTTAAAAAATAAGCGTTATTCGTAATATTTATGCACAAATAAGTTATAGTTATGTATATATAACTATCTTTAAAAATAAGTCATATATATGTATAACTTTACACATTGTGTATTGTGTTTACGTGTTGCTCATCAGCTATAGTATTCAGTTGTGAATTCACAAATTTCAGGGGTGCGACGTATCATGCTGTTCTTCAAATGTTTTACTCCTGTAAGTACATGTCGTATAAAGAGAGTGAAGGACTCAAAGCACCGCACGAAATTACATTATATGTATATGTACACACACACACACACACACACACACAAAATATTTATATTTGCACATAACTGCAAAATGTTAATTTTCTTTTGGAAAGAAGAAAAAAACAAATTTGTAAACTGCACACTTGCACTCGTGTCTGCTTGACAAAAATATAATTCTGTATCCAGATATGCATACTTACATCACACGTTTTTTTCATTAGACTTGAGCAACTCATCATTGTTTTGTGAAGATGTATGTAAGTAAAAACTCGTTATCAATAGTTGTCTAGCATCTTGACAGTTTTTCAACATTATGTTTTTGGCACTGTTTCGACAAGCAAATATTTTAAAATAGACTAATATTTTAATTTTCGTGTTTCTGTTCGTGTCAATGTTCGTTCTCGACGAGGCAAGACAAACTAACAATGGAAATCTCTAATTAATTTCACAGAAACGATAGAAACTTAGCTTATCATAGTTCACCAAGTCTGAGTCAAGCTGATGCCATTTAATTAGAGATTCGCGATGTGAAATTTCGTTATTTTGTTTGTGTTGGTTGTGGCAGTATTTACTTATATTCACAATAACACTCAAAATATACAAACATTATAACCGAACTTGTTTCGTTTACAACGTGCTTTTCATATCGAATACATTCGATAGTCATATGAAACATTTGTGATACAAACTATTATCGTCTCAAATATTTTATCACTAATAATATCTTATAAATAAAATTACATTAAGTTTCTTTTATCAATTTAGAAAATATATCTATAAATATCGATATGTACAATTCGATTTTTGTTTGTATCAAGAAATACTTTCTTAAATAATGCATTTAAAATCTTTTTTCTGAAAATTTAATTTAATTACAGCGGTCTTGCTGTCTTATTTACATTTGTTATATAATACATCACAGTATTCTTAATAGTTTTGCTCTATTTGTGGTAATGAAAAAAAATTTAAAGATATATCTCAAATTAATCGAAGAACGAAATTATTTTTACTAACAATGTTCTGATATTTTTCATTTTGAGACATTTCAGCCTGACATACGCGATAGTATTATATTATTTGCTTTGCTACTGTAACTGTACTATTTACCTACTCATGTCAAATTGAGTATCAAATCAATTTCTTAATTCAACATTGAAAGGAATATATTATTTTTTCTAATCTTTTTTTTAACTTTTTATTTCAAGTTTTACAATAATATTCAAATAAATAATAAACGTAATTTTGTGTATAACAACTAAATATATTTTATTATTGTTTATATATTTTTTTATATTACGCACACAACTCAAATAACATTAATCAAGGAGTAAATTATAAAACAAATATAAATTACAAAATTATTAGAAAATTAATCTAAAATAATCTTCTATACTTTTTTGTAATTTCTTATTTTACACAGTGTGAAATACTTTTTATTATTTATAAATAGACAATAAAGAGAGCGAGAGAGATAGAAAGAGAGAGAAATGCACACTTTTCGAGACAGGAATATATGTGTACACTTATTATATTATAGATTTAAAAATTACATTCTAATAAACTAATAAATACTTATCAGTGTTATTGATCGCTAAAGTAATGTCACATATATGAGAGTATATTGCAAGAGGCAGATATTAAATGATGAATATAGAAAATTTTATTCGCAATTTATCTGTCTGTGTAGTTGACGTGTGATTTTTGCACGTGTCGTGTGAGAGAAACTCCCCAACGATGATCGATGTTACGACCTCTCGTAATAAAATTCCTGCTACTATGGAAACAGCATTTAATGTGCCCACCGCTTCTAGTGATATTGAAGCAGTGGCGTGACTCGTCGGTCATATGACTGTTCCGTTTTCATGAACGTTGAGATAAGTATATAACTGAATACGAGTCTGCAAGATAATTTTTTAGGGGAAAAGAGGAAAAAAACAGATTTTTTTAACAACTTTAAATTTTCTGAGACGTAAATACACACAGATCACTCTCGTACGAGTTTGTCCTCAATATCTTCATGTTGTTACTTAAAATCAAATTTTAGTCAGTAATTTGAAACAGGTATATCAAAATATACCTGTATATAAGTAAATATTTTTGTTATTGATAAAAAATAACAAAATATTTTTTTTAAATGGCTTTGAAAAAATGTAGAGAAAAATATTTAGTAGTTATTTTAGTATATTTTTCATATAATTTTTTAAATTTTGATTAATACAATAAAGGAAGAAGAAAATAATTTGCAATTTTACTCGTTTTTTACTCGCGCCGAGAGAAAAAAGAGCTCTGGCGTAAGAGTGATACGGTTATTTATTCATTTCTCCAAAGTAGCAAAAAGAGAACTACGCTCGAAGGTCGTAAAACGCATTTGTAGGCGAATTTACAAAGAAAAAAAAAGACGCGAAAATAGATACCGTGCAGTTACTGCAGCGTGTGAAAAGAACGGAAGGAGGAAGCGAGCTTTGTGTAAATCTGAATGCGCGTAGCCATTCAACTCTTCTTGTCCCTTTCCGATACGAAACGAAGATGCGCGCCAAGTGTAACAAGATTGTATACGTTCAATTGTTCCGCACAGATACAAACAGCGACGATAACATAGCATTCATAGCTCGTATCGGAAGATAATAATCAGCATGGATACGATAAAGATAGAACTTACACGCAGTGAAATAATGTTAAAGTAACATTATTCTGTCCTGAGTAGTATATTAAGTAGACTTTTACAAGAACTTGACATTTAAAATACAAATTTAGGCGTTTTCTTTATTATAACAGAAGCTTTTTTTCCCAGGAGTACTTATGATACAACTTGTAAAAATTGTACATATCATAGCTTTAAAAATAAAGAGCTCATTGCATTTGCAATCTAAATGCAAAAAACAAAAAGATTTATGATTGTAAAAAATAATTTTGTAAAGATATAAATGAAAACATTATGTAAAAGTAACCAATCATAAAGTTTTGATGTAATTAAATACACGCGTATTTTAACCGAAAAACATTTTCGACTAATGATGTCAGACTCTGTTCTTCAGTAATCATTGAGACATTTTAAATACAAAGCGAGAACAAATAAGAAAATGATTACGCGAGCACGTTCTTTATCATTAGCCCTTGTACTCGAAAACTAATTCTGCAAACGGAAAGAAAAAAAGACCGATGTACACCACCGCAAACGCTGTATGTCTAGAGTGCAAATGCTCGTAAAAACCGAATGATTTTGACTTGGTTTCACTAAAAGCAATGCTTGCGTTTTTTTGTCAAACACAAACGTGTTAACGAATGTCATCTTTGTGTTTACTTTTACTCTCTAAACCATTTCTACGTAAATTACACTGAACAGCACACGTTGTCTTGTATTTGTTAAAAACAAGTATAAACTTAAACTGTTACAAATGTCTTTCAAGATTTGCGGAAATTAAAAACGGACAAGATCTCGAGAACAGAAAGTAATAGTTTTCAATGAAATTCGCTAGGGAGAAATAGAGAATCCAGGTGAAAAAAATCGTATCAATGCGTCCTACATATTTTCTTTGATGTGCGTATCGAAAAATGCTACGAGTTTTGCGCGCCGTTGAAATCTTCAAAATTGATCATCTGTCTCGATATTATCTCGGTCAGTTCGCTCGAACTCGAATAAGTCGCTACGTTTCTTGATTTAACGCACACTGACTTCTGCCAACTTTTCAAGCAATCCAATTTTAATCCCATTCTCGCAGTTCACATATGAGATGAGACGAGGCGAAACGATCGGACAAAACTGCGTTTAAATTGTGCAGCAAATATTTTGTGTTGCATAAAAAATGTATTTAAAATGTAATATAAGAAAGATTTCAATTATATTTTGTTATGTAATTTGTACTTGTTTAAACATACTTTTGTACACAAATCTGTGTAAATAAAATTTCTTTAATTTTATTCTTTTTATGTATTATTTTTTTGTAATATTTATTAGAGCAAGTTGTATACACACATTATGAAATTGCTTTATCTCTAAATGTAAAAATAAAATTGTCTATTTTACTTTATGTTTTTGGAATTTATTTATATTTGTTCGTTTCTTCTTTGAAGATTTCGCAAAACAATGAGTATACATATGCAATATTTTCTTCGTGAAAGAGATTTTTGTTCAAATATCTCGCTTCGATCCTTTCTCTCTTTCTCTCTCTCTCTGTCTCTCTCTCTCTCTCTCTCTCTCTCTTTCTCTCTCTTTCTCTTTCTCCCTTATCTTTCACTTTATATTCGCTTTACCGTCCTGTCCAGAAGGATTGACGTATCGATTCCAGTAGGGTGGCGGTGCAGTCTGGCCTTCGCCACCGTGTCTGCGTGTTCCAAAAGTGCTGGCGTCGTCTATCCCGCCGTTCTTCGTCTCCCGCGCCTATCTCCATTCTCCTTCTCCTTCTCCTTCTCTTTCTTCTCCTCTTCCTTCTCGACCCTTCTTGATTTTCTTCCTCTCGCTTTTCCGTCACGCGTTCTCCTCGTCTCAAAATCAATGAGTGCTCTCGCTCGAACGCGTGACAATTCGCGGCAACAAAAGTTCATATTCCGCGAGAAATCGCCGGACGGATAGGATATATTTTCGACTGTTATCCTACACGCTAATCGATCCCGTCTTTTTAATTTAACCGATAAGGCTTCATTTGCTTAAATTTTAAGTGTCGTCAACTTATCAAACGACGGCGCGACGATGCATTGAATTATTATTGATCGTACCTCTTCCTCCTTGTTATCGCAATACTTGGATGGTTTCTCATATCAGCAGTCCAATATGGGATCGACAGGTTTCTTCGACACAGGACTTAATATGTGAACTTAATATGTATTTTTTTCCCAAAATATACTATGTTGTATATGAGATGCACAGACTAACGAAGTTTCTATTTTCTCAACGTGATATAGAATAATTGAGAAAACATTGCTATCTTTAATTAATACATTTCACGTTCAGAGAAAAAAAATTAGTATTTTATGTGTGTAGTTTAAAGTTGGTTTTTGCATACAAAGTAACAGGAATACAGTATTATACTTTTTGTATGATGGTTTTTGACATTCTATCGACCATATATTCTTGACGCGTCTTTGACTGAAAAACTGAAAATTCACAGAAGTAATATTGCGAACGAGCAAACGAACAACCAATATGGTGTGAATACATCACATGTTAATATTTGACTATTTATAAAAAAATATTTTTGCAAAATATGATTTTATTGTGACATTCGGTGGTCTTATTAATCTAGAATTATATCATCAACTATATAAATACTGCTTTATAATTTAAACATATGTGTATTATTTGTAAAAAAAACTTGAGATGGACAAAATGAGGCACAACTTAATAGTGAAAAAATATGTTTGGTTTTAATAATGAAAAAACGTGTTGTTTAACAAAGCGGACAAAAGTTCTCACAAAATTGATTCGTAACTCCTTAAGATTTAGACAACCGTTTGATTGCTTGCATTTGGCTGCTTCAACAGGTAGGCTGGCGTCATTACGAACATTTAATGTAATCTGTCATCAGTTTTAATATACTCATAAATGTTGTCTCGCTCTGCGAAGGACTACATTATTTAAATCTATAATTAGTTTAAAAAGAACATTTATTAAAAACAAACTTTTAGAAGAAAAATGTTGCAGCGCACAAACAGTCATCAGTTTTAACCATGTATTTATACAAATGAAAAAACCAAACAGAAAGAGATAAAAGATTGATTATATTAAGTACTAATTTTATTGAATTCGACGAATTGGCGTAATTTCTTGAGAATTAGAGTGTCTGTTACACTATTTATTTATTTGCAATTCTCGTATCTCGTCGCGTCACATCCAGGAATTCCTTGCGTTAGTTTGTACGTAGGGAATTGGACACACAATACATGAGCACCAAGCGGTAAATCCTCTTAGAGAAAGTCTGTAGACTAATTCGTTAGAGAGAGAAACGCAATATAGTGAATGCGTGCTATGCAGAAAGATGCGTTCGCGCTCAGTTGCAGACGGAAAAGCAATTTCCAACGCCTCCGCAATAGAGAAATGATACAGTTTTATTATATATTGCACGTTAATTTTATTGTCTATTTGTGCTGTTTGTCATTTGTTACAAGTTGACTCCAAGTTTTCATTATATTTGGAAAAACTTGACAGCATATACTAGGTTTTTAACCTAAAGAAAAAAATTATTTTTTGTACAAGAGATATTGTAACATAAGATAACTGTAAAAGATCGATATTAGGTATTGCATAGTTTTCGAAATTCCTGTTTTATCACCTCTCACAAAACTACTAAATTTTAACTTATTTTGTTTTGTTTGTTTTTTTTTTTTCAATTAAGTTTTAATCAAGAAAATCCTTCAAGAAAATGTTTTTCTTAAGTATTTTTTAAATTATAATTTTATATACATTGATCTTGCACATAAATTTGATTTCGAAAGATCAAACTATCAAAGTGTCAATCACATACTCGGCTTGAATAAATGAAGAGAAATTAGCTCAATGTCTGATCAGTTTGCAATCACATCATATATCATTCACGCAAAAGTTATGTCATAAATATTAGCTCTCAAGAGTGATACTGTGCGCACGCGTGTGTATGTGTATCTTGTCATTTTTATATCTATGAAAAAATTATTTCGTGATGAGTATACTTCGATGTAGTACTGATATATCGCAATGTCGAAGTGATGTGGGTTAGTGAGATCAATATATCCAACATTTAATAAATAAATGATATTATGGAATTTTCTGTAGCCGTGTGCAAACTTATTTTTGGACATAGCCCAAATATGTACGTACAACGTGACGCCAACCCGAGAACATCGGTCTTCTTAACTCGTTTAGAGCGGTCTTTATGATATCCCGAAGTAAAACATATTAATCTTCCTGTAAGTCATGTTTAATAAGAACTTTTCTTTGTTTTGTAGATACGAGTTTATAGTTTAGTTTTAGAAAAGGATTTATGCAAAATTTTGGCATAAATTGGCACAGAATGAGACTAACACATAAATATTACTTGTTCCAGAAAGTATGTATAATTTTGATTATTTATTCGCTCGTTAAGTGACATACAATTAATTAATGTACTTTTAATTTAGATTAATTAGGAGAAAGCGAAGAGTAATTACGAGATTCTGATCGGGGCGTGGCTAATATCAAGCTGACCATTGTTTGACACGTCGCCGCCATTATTGGCGGTTGATTAATGAAATTCTGCTTTCCCTCAAAATGCTCTTTCGAACTGAGAAAAAACGTCGAGAACTTTCCTCGACGAGTCATTTAATAATAACGTTAATGAAATATCTGTAATTTCAACATACGATGTGCTGCCTTTTCACCATTAATCAATTAATATAACAAAATCCTGCAGCTGTATGTTTTCTATGTGTGCTTTCTCTTTACGCGCGTATACATTGTTACTGTTATCTACTAAAAAATAGCTAGCTTATCTAAGCAATCTATTTATAAAATATCTAAAGAAAAACAAGTTTATAAACTTTGCTATTTTGTTATTAAATTCTGTCTGTAATATACGAAAAATATTTGCAAATTAAAAAATAGATTAGCAGACAAAACAAAGCTGTTGTTCTTCTCTAGAAATTGGCTAGTTCGTCATTTACATACATTTAGTAATACATTTAGTCATGTATTTCTTGGAATTATTTAATCGGGCCGTTATACAGAGTAAATTTGCGACACGAAATCGCCTTGGAAATAACGAGGTCTTAACCGTTATTAGAATTCTTGGTTACTAAAATTCTTTGTAGATTGCAAGTGTCAGCAAGAAAGAAATGCAAAAACAAAGTGGCGATTTGTCGGTTTGTATTTCTGTGGAAGCGATTCAACGCTAATTGCGAAGTCACTAGAAGTAAGCACCGGCAGGTATTGGATTAATCAACTCGTACTGAGATAGAATTAGGGCGCAATTGCGGTTGCAAGTTGCACAGTTTTGTCTCGTCTGTCTCCGCACCAGCACAATATCTGGATAATTGCGGAATGTCTGAGTGACCGTAGCTTGCCTTTCGCACACTGCGGAAATCCAATATTCCAGGAAGATAGGTTACAACTGTGCTGCGTAGGGAATCGTTTAGCTGCAAAATCACGCAAGAAATAGCATTCTTCTTTTGTTTATCCCATAACATAAAAAGCTTCAATTATATATTTGGCGTTTTTAAATATCTCCACATGTGGTTTGATATAACTATTCTTTTTGGAATCTTATTCACTTCTTTTTCGCCTTAAATAAAACAACAAGTATAAACTACTCTTAAAGAGAATCTTGTTTTGCAGTATTTAATTAAAAATTATCATCTCAGTTATCTTTTTTGCATTACAAGTGCATTATTAAATATTTATTCTAATTTTATACCGTTTTAAATGTGAAATATTTAATATGTAGGAAATTGTTGAATCTGATTGGAAAAACCGATTACACAAGAAGATTCGAGCGAGAGCTTTGTACGTAGCGCTGACTTCCGCCTATCTAATAGCAGCTAGTGGAAATATCGGTTTGTAGGAAACCTCTGATTGATACGTGGAAACCAATTGACACTCGTTTCGCCCTTCGGAATCGTATCTAGCACAACGCGAAATTTTCGACAAAAGCTTTTGAGGGACGGAAAGTCTCGTTTTATTTGAATTTAGCGTGCAATTGAGTTTGATAGTCGGTTTAACTGTTGTAATTCACGATGGAAATCACAAGTTTCACGATATCGAATATTCTTATAAGCGCAATTTCTTAATTTATTCAAGCTTCTAAATGCCATCAAATGGAATTTTTGGAAACATTTGAATTTAGAGTTTTTTTTAAATAAAGAAAAAGTTTTTTATATTGATATCTTATAATTTAACTTGTATCAGAAAAACACTTTTGTTAGTGTAATTATCGACGAACAATCTTGAGAGAAAGAAAAACTAAGCGTTAACTTTGTCTTAACGTGTCTTATTTCACAACTTTGCAACTTACTTTCGTAAAACCTCAGTAAAAAATAAAGTTTATATACAAATCCTAAGAAAAAACTAACATATTCTTTATAAAATTTTTAATTATTTTTGTTGTTTTTTTACGTAGAAAACAAATATAGTAATTTCAACTGATATCTGGTTGGTAATAGGGTATATAAATGAAGTGTTTAATGATTTTGTGTGTGCGCGCGCTTGGGTGATTGCAACGTGCTTTTCAAGCATGATATTCTGAGGAAAGAAACCTTTGTGTTACCTTTTCGTTTATAAAAAGGGAAACGCGAATTAAACAGTCGACCTCGCATCGGGCCGCTTTTACGTACGCGAAGCGCGTGAGCAGAGATAGTACGCATCACGCAGTGAGCGACGATCAAGTTAAAAGCGTGTCCTGCAAGTAGGAACAGCATTTAGCTTTGATGCGTACCTACCGGAGCAGAAAAGTAGTGACATACACACACACACACACACGCGCGAAGGGACGGAGGAACTGCGATCGCTTACCAATACACGGTCTAACAAAGTGCGATTTTCTCTCAATTTCCGAGAAAGGCCGCTCATTTCCAGAGCATAGCTGATATGGAATTATTCAGCGATCCGTATACCACGTGTATTCTCTTTCACTAGAGTCGGCCAACCGATTTTAGACATTGTTTTAATTCATCCGAAAAAATCGGGTTTAGAAGTTATCCGCGGTATAATTTATCGTTTTGCAAATTTATATCACATATTTCGTAAAGTATTTAAATTTACATACAAAACTTGTACTTATGTTACAAGCGTTCGCCAAAGTTGTTTGATCGCGCGCAATAATCTCTAATAGGTAATCCATTAAAAACCGCTATAGAAATACATACGTCGAGATTACAGTTCATATATTTTATTAACTGCACAAGACTAACTTTTGTTGATGTGGGCGAATTACCTTCTGTATTTTTTTTTCGGATCAAATACGCTTTATAATAACAGTCATTCTGACAGCATAAGAATGTCTAGAAGAAATGTAAGAGCAAAGTTAAATCCCATAACAACAAATTTTGTCATCAATATAAACACATGTGTGTGTTTCGAAGCTTCGTATATCCAATCTTGTTGAAGCATTGTGCTTGCTAATTAGAGATTTGATTCCCAGATGATTCGTGACGAGCAAAAAATTTAAGATTTCGTCGCGATGTAAAAAAATTTACGCAAAATGTAAACGTGGAACGTAATAGCGACCTATAAGTGAAATATTATATTGCAATAGAAAGTTAATTATGCTCACACTCAATGTTTAAGACTCTTCAAATATTCTTCACGTGAGTAGAATAACTGTATTTTATTGAAATTTTTCAATCAAATATGAGTTTGCAGAAAGTTTTGCGATAGAATAAATGTCATAATTATTCTGAATTGTACTAAACATAAGAGGGAAGTTGAAAGAGAAAGTCAGTAAGTTGAAATGAAAAGAAAAAGAAAGGAGTAGTGATATATATACATATGTACATATTATCGGAAACGCCTAAATTTTTCTACGCTTTTTCCACGTCGCAAAGAAATCTCATTCTATCTGAAAGGTTTTCTAAAAGGTATCGACCGTTCAGGTATCTCAAAGAAACGCACGAGAGAAAACTCGCGAGAGATTGTTCAGAGCGCGGACACAGCTTTGTTTCGTTTCTTCCGGAAGCACAAAGTTACAAAGAAAAAGAAGATAGATGCTATGCTCTTTTCTCTATAGTTTTCCACAAAGAACCTAGAGCTTTTTCTTCTCTTGAATGCAGATGCAATTATGACAATTTCGTGATTCTTCGAATGAATAGTCGTCGTCAAATCACATTGTAAAATCTGTAATATCTTCAACTCGCAAAGATAAGTTCATTACCGTTAAACATTTTGAATTATTTACATAACGGTCTATTTATGATAAGATATTCAAATTATTAAGAAAAAATAAAATAATTAAATTCACACATTATATATATATATATATATATATAGCCGCGCGGAGCGCTCACGCACACCAGGCGCGTGGTTCACTGACGTGCGTTCGGCTAAAGGTCGGTGCTGATTGGCTTGATTTATTCAATAATTACTCCTTTATTATATGTAATAGAAAAAAATGGTTCAGGACTTT